>NC_041386.1:311863995-311919031 GCF_002162155.2 Triticum dicoccoides
GGTGGGGCCGAGCCGGCACGGGCGGCGGGGCGCCAGGCGAAGGCAGCGGCACGGCGAGGTGCAGCGGTGGGCGGCGGTGACGAGGCGGCTGCCGGAGTGGGGCGCCGACAGCGATGGTCGAGAACGGTGTGCCGAATTGGTGAGGCGGGGTGCGGGGCGCCTGCGGGCTCGCGGCGGCGGCGGCCGGGCCAGGCGGCCCGGATCTGGGCCCGCTGGGCCTGGCGCGGTGGTGGGGAGAGAGAGGGTAAGTTGGCAGCGCGTGAGTGGGCGAGGGCGGTGGCGGCGGTGACGTGTCGCCCCGGGATTGGTCTGGGCGATGTGGCTGAGGGCGGTGGACATGTCCAGCGCGGCGCGGACGCGTCCGGACGCGCGGAGGAGGAGGAGGTTAGGGTTCATCCACAAAAAAAATCAGAGGGAGACGCATATATATAGGTAGAGGGAGCTAGGAGAGTCCAAATGGAGTGTGGTTTTTCGGCCACGCGATCGTGATCGAACGGCCGAGAGGACGGAGGGGGTTTGGATGGGTTATTGGGCCACCTTGGAGGGGTGTTGGGCTGCAACACACACGAGGCCTTTACGGTTCCCCGGTTAACCATTGGAGTATCAAACGGACTCCAAATGGCACGAAACTTAACAGGCGGTCTACCGGTGGTGTACCAAGGCCTCTTGGCAAATCTCGGTCCATTTTGAGAATGTTTAACACCCACACACGAAAAGAGACAAAAGGGGGCGCCGGAGGACGTAGGAGTGTCGGATTGCAAAACGGACAACGGGGAAAGTGCTCGGATGCATGAGACGAACACGTATGCAAATGCGATGCACATGGTGACATGATATGAAATGCATGACATGTACAAAATGTAAAACGAATACAAAACCCAACCACGAAGGGAAACTCATATCGCATCTCCGGAAAAGGCAAGAGTCGGAGTACAAATATGGAAAGTTGTATCCGGGGCGTTACAAAATGTCCAAACGAACCCCGAAAAATCACAAAAATTGACACAACACTCCTATTGTTCTATGTTGACACCAAAACAAATTTGGAAGCAATAAGAGGCAATGGATATCGTTTCGTCCCCAAAGGTGGGACGTTCGCTACCGAAACCATCATGCTTGTTGTGAGAAGCTCCAATTTGTGAGAAGCGTATACCCAAACCTGCCCCAAATAGGACAAATTTTTTACCACGGAATGTTGATGCCGCTCCATGAAAGCATGCATGTTCCATGAATTTCAGACGAGTTTTGGATTTACTATAATTTAAAAACCAGGCATCTCAATGTTTTGCCGGCAATCAACGGTGCCCTGGTGCTTGAAATTCATTCCCATTTCCTGCATGGGACCTAAGCATGCACCCAAGGACACATATTTGATTTTTCAACCAATTTTTATGCACTGGAGCATGTGCATGTAGTTCAAATTTGAATTATGCGCATAAATGCATTGAAAACTCAGTTAATGCATACAAAATGTCCAAACGAACCTCGAAAAATCACAAAAATTGACACAACACTCCTATTGTTCTATTTTGACACGAGAAATTTTTTGGAAGCAATAAGAGGCAATGGATATCTTTCGTCCCAAAAGTGGGACGTTCCCTATCGAAACCATCATGCTTGTTGTGAGAAGCTCTGGTTTGTGAGAAGCATAGACCCAAACCTGCCCCAAACGGGACAAATTTTTTACCACGGCATGTTGATGCCAGTCCATGAAAGCATGTCAAGTTTCATGAATTTCAGACAAGTTTTGGATTTACTAGAATTTAAAAACCAGGCATCTCAATGTTTTGCCGGCAATCAACGGTTCCCTGGTGTTTGAAATTAATTCCCATTTCTTGCATGGGACCTAAGCATGCACCCAAGGACATAGATTTGTTTTTTCAACCAATTTATATGCACGAGAGAATGTGCATGTAGTTCAAATTTGAATTATGCGCATAAATGCATTGAAAACTCATTTAATGCATTAGATGTCCAAATGAACCTCGTAAAATCACAAAAATTGACACAACACTCCTGTTGTTCTATGTTGACACGAGAATTTTTTTTGGAAGCATTAAAAGTCAATGGATATCGTTTCGTCCCCAAAGGTGGGACGTTCCCTACCGAAACCATCATGCTGGTTGTGAGAAGCTCTGGTTTGTGAGAAGCATATACCCAAACGTGCCCCAAACGGGACAAAAACTTTACCACGTCATATTGATGCCGCTCCATGAAAGCATGCCAAGTTTCATGAATTTCAGACGAGTTTCGGATTTACTAGAATTTAAAAACCAAGCATCTCAACGTTTTGCCGGCAATCAACGGTGCCCTCGTGTTTGAAATTCATTCCCATATCTTGCATGGGACCTAAGAATGCACCCGAGACACAAATTTGATTTTTCAACCAATTTATATGCATTGGAGCATGTGCATGTAGTTCAAATTTGAATTATGCACATAAATGCATCAAAAACTTAGTTAATGCATAAAATTGTCCAAACAAACACCGAAAAATCACAAAAATTGACACAACACTCTTGTTGTTCTATGTTGACACGAGAATTTTTTTGGAAGCAATAAGAGGCAATGGATATCGTTTCATCCCCAAAGGTGGGACGTTCCCTACCGAAACCATCATGCTTGTTGTGAGAAGCTCTGGTTTGTGAGAAGCATAGACCCAAACATGCCCCAAATGGGACAAAACTTTTACCACGACATGTTGATGCCGCTCCATGATAGCACGCCAAGTTTCATGAATTGCAGACGAGTTTTGGATTTACTAGAATTTAAACCAGACATCTCAATGTTTTGCCGATAATCAACGGTGCCCTGGTGTTTGAAATTCATTCCCATTTCTTGCATGGGACCTAAGCATGCACCCAAGGACAGAGATTTGATTTTTCAACCAATTTAAATGCACTAGAGCATGTGCATGTAGTTCAAATTTGAATTATGTACATAAATGCATTGAAAATTAGTTAACACATAAAAATGTCCAAACGAACCCCAAAAAATCACAAAAATGACACAACACTCCTGTTGTTCTATGTTGACATGTGAAATTTTTTGGAAGTAATAAGAGGCAATGGATATCGTTTATTCCCCAAAGGTTGGACGTTCCCTACTGAAACCATCATGCTTGTTGTGAGAAGCTCTGGTTTGTGAGAAGCATATACCCAAACCTGCCCAAAATGGGACAAAATTTTTACCACGGCATGTTGATGCCGCTCCATCATAGCATGCCAAGTTTCATAAATTTCACACGTGTTTTGGATTTACTAGAATTTAAAAACCATGCATCTCAATGTTTTGCCAACAATCAACGGTGCCCTAGTGTTTGAAATTCATTCCCATTTCTTGCATGGGACCTAAGCATGCACCCAATGACACAGATTTATTTTTTCAACCAATTTATATGCACTAGAGCATGTGCATGTAGTTCAAATTTGAATTATGCACATAAATGCATTGAAAACTCTGTTAATGCATAAAAATTTCCAAACGAACCTCGAAAAATCACAAAAATTGACACAACACTCCTGTTGTTATATGTTGACACGAGAAATTTTTTGAAAGCAATAAGAGGCAATGGATATCGTTTCGTCCCCAAAGGTGGGACGTTCCCTATCGAAACCATCATGCTTGTTGTGAGAAGCTCTGGTTTGTGAGAGGCATATACCCAAACCTACCCCAAACGGGACAAATTTTTACCATGGCATGTTGATGCCGGTCCATGAAAGCATGTCAAGTTTCATGAATTTCAGACAAGTTTTGGATTTACTAGAATTTAGAAACCAGGCATCTCAATGTTTTGCCGGCAATAAATGGTTCCCTGGTGTTAAAAATTCATTCCCATTTCTTGCATGGGACCTAAGCATGCACCCAAGGACAAAGATTTGATTTTTCAACCAATTTATATGCATGGGAGAATGTGCATGTAGTTCAAATTTGAATTATGCACATAAATGCATTGAAAACTCAGTTAATGCATAAAAATGTCCAAATGAACCCCGAAAAATCACAAAAATTGACACAACACTCCTGTTGTTCTATGTTGACACGAGAAAATTTTGGAAGCAATAAGAGGCAATGGATATCTTTTCGTCCCCAAAGGTGGGACGTTCCCTACCGAAAGCATCATTTTTGTTGTGAGAAGCTCTTGTTTTGAGAAGCATATACCCAAGCCTGCCCCAAATGGGACAAAAAATTTACAACAACATGTTGATGCCGCTCCATGATAGCATGCCAAGTTTCATTAATTTCAAACGAGTTTTGGATTTACTAGAATTTAAAAACCAGGCATCTCAATGTTTTGTCGGCAATCAACGGTACCCTGGTGTATGAAATTCATTCCCATTTCTTGCATGGGACCTAAGCATGGACCCAAGTACACATATTCATTTTTTTCAGCCAATTTATATGCACTAGTGCTTATGCATTGCTACCTCTTGGGCACTGCGTTGGTTTTCCTCGAAGAGGAAGGGGTGATGCAGCAAAGTAGCCTAAGTATTTCCCTCAGTTTTTAAGAAATGAGCTATCAATCTAGTAGGACGCTATGCGCGAGTCCCTCGTACCCGCACAAAACAAATAAATCCTCGCAACCAACGCAAATAGGGGTTGTCAATCCCTATAAGGCCACTTACGAGAGTGAGATCTGATAGATATGATGAGATAATATTTTTGGTATTTTTATGATAAAGATGCAAAGTAAAATAAAGGCAAAGTAGATAGCAAAGGAAATGACTAAGTAGTAGGAGATTAATATGATAAAGATAGACCCGGGGGCCATATGTTTCACTAGTGGCTTCTCTCAAGAGCATTAGTATTCTACGGTGGGTGAAGAAATTACTGTTGAACAATTGACCGAGTTGAGCATAGTTATGAGAATATCTAGGTATGATCATGTATATAGGCATCATGTCCGAGACAAGTAGACCGCCTCCTGCCTGCATCTACTACTATTACTCCACTCATCGACCGCTATCTAGCATGCATCTAGAGTATTATGTTAAAAAGAGAGTAATGCCTTAAGCAAGATGACATGATGTAGTGGGATAGACTCATGCAATATGAAGAAAACCCCATCTTGTTATCCTCGATGGAAACAATACAATACATGCCTTGCTGCCCCTACTGTCACTGGGAAAGGGCACCGCAAGATTGAACCCAAAGCTAAGCGCTTCTCCTATTGCTAGAAAGATCAATCTAGTAGGCCAAACCAAACTGATAATTCGAAGAGACTTGCAAAGATAACCAATCATACATAAAACAATTCAGAGAAGATTCAAATAATATTCATAGATAGACTTGATCATAAACACACAATTCATCAGTCTCAACAAACACAATGCAAAAAAGAAGATTACATCGAATAGTTCTCCACAAGAGAGGGGGAGAACATTGTATTGAGATCCAAAAAGAGAGAAGAAGCCATCTAGCTACTAACTATGGACCCGTAGGTCTGAGGTAAACTACTCACACTTCATCGGAGGGGCTATGGTGTTGATGTAGAAGCCCTCCGTGATCGATGCCCCCTCCGGTGGAGCTCTGGAATAGGCCCTGAGATGGGATCTCGTGGATACAGAAAGTTGCGGCGGTGGAATTAGGTTTTTGGCTCCGTATCTAATCATTTGGGGGTACATAGGTATATATAGGAGTAAGGAGTACGTCGGTGGAGCAATAGGGGGCCCATGAGGGTGGAGGGCGCGCCTGGGGGGTAGGCGCACCCCCTACCTCGTGGCCTCCTGTTTCCTTTATTGATGGAGGGTCCAAGTCTCCCTGGTCTTGTTCGTTGAGAAAATCACGTTCCCGAAGGTTTCATTCCGTTTGGACTCCGTTTGATATTCCTTTTCTTCGAAACCGTAAAACAGGCCAAAAAATAGCAATTCTGGGCTGGGCCTCCGGTTAATAGGTTAGTCCCAAAAATAATATAAAAGTGGATAATAAAGCCCAATAATGTCCAAAACAGTAGATAATATAGCATGGAGCAATCAAAAATTATAGATACGTTGGAGATGTATCAAGCATCCCCAAGCTTAATTCCTGCTCGTCCTCGAGTAGGTAAATGATAAAAACAGAATTTTTAATGGGGAGTGCTACTTGGCATAATTTTAATGTAATTCTTCTTCATTCTGGTATGAATATTCAGATCCGAAAGATTCAAGACAAAAGTTCATATTGACATAAAAAATAATAATACTTCAAGCATACTAACAAAGCAATTATGTCTTCTCAAAATAACATGGTTAAAGAAAGTTATCCCTACAAAATCATATAGTCTGGCTATGCTCTATCTTCACCACACAAAATATTTAAATCATGCACAACCCCGATGACAAGCCAAGCAATTGTTTCATACTTTTGACTTTCTCAAAACTTTTTCAATCTTCACGCAATACATGAGCGTGAGCCATGGATATAGCACTATAGGTGGAATAGAGTGGTGGTTGTGGAGAAGACAAAAAGGGAGAAGATAGTCTCACATCAACTAGGCGTATCAATAGGCTATGGAGATGCCCATCAATAGATATCAGTGTGAGTGAGTAGGGATTGCCATGCAACGGATGCACTAGAGCTATAAGTATATGAAAGCTCAAAAAGAAACTAAGTGGGTGTGCATCCAACTTGCTTGCTCATGAAGACCTAGGGCAATTTGAGGAAGCCCATCATTGGAATAGACAAGCCAAGTTCTATAATGAAAGATTCCCACTAGTATATGAAAGTGATAACATGAGAGACTCTCTACTATGAAGATCATGGTGCTACTTTGAAGCACAAGTATGGTAAAAGGATAGTAACATTGTCCCTTCTCTCTTTTTTTCTCATATATTTTTTTATTTGGGCCTTTTCTCTTTTTTTGGCCTCTTTTCTTTCTCTTTTTTTATTTTGGCTTCTTTGGCCTCTTTTATTTATTTTTCGTCCGGAGTCTCATCCCGACTTGTGGGGGAATCATAGTCTCCATCATCCTTTCCTCACTGGGACAATGCTCTAATAATGATGATCATTACACTTTTATTTTTCTTACAACTCAACAATTACAACTCGATACTTAGAAAAAAATATGACTCTATGTGAATGCCTCCGGCGGTGTACTGGGATATGCAATGATGCATGAGTGACATGCATGAAAGAATTATGAACGGTGGCTTTGCCACAAATACGATGTCAACTACATGATCATGTTAAGCAATATGACAATGATGGAGTGTGTCATAATAAACGGAATGGTGGAAAGTTGCATGGCAATATATCTCGGAATGGCTATGGAAATGCCATAATAGGTAGGTATGGTGGCTGTTTTGAGGAAGGTATATGGTGGGTGTATGATACCGACGAAAGGTGCGCAGTATTAGAGAGGCTAGCAAAGGTGGAAGGGTGAGAGTGCGTATAATTCATGGACTCAACATTAGTCATAAAGAACTCATATACTTATTGCAAAAATCTACAAGTTATCAAACAAAGTATTATGGGCATGCTCCTAGGGGGATAGATTGGTAGGAAAAGACCATCGCTCGTCCCCGACCGCCACTCATAAGGAAGACAATCAATAAATAAATCATGCTCTGACTTCATCACATAACGGTTCACCATACGTGCATGCTACAGGAATCACAAACTTCTACACAAGTATTTCTCAAATTCACAACTACTCAACTAGCACAACTTTAATATCACCATCTTTATATCTCAAAACAATTATCAAGTATCAAACTTATCATAGTATTCAACACACTCATAAGAAAGTTTTATTATTAATCTTGTATACCAAGCATATTAGGATTTTAAGCAAATTACCATGCTATTAAGACTCTCAAAATAATCTAAGTGAAGCATGAGAGATCAATAGTTTCTATAAAACAAATCCACAACCGTGCTCTAAAAGATATAAGTGAAGTACTAGAGCAAAATTATATAACTCAAAAGATATAAGCGAAGCACATAGAGTATTCTAACAAATTCCAAATCATGTATGGCTCTCTCAAAAGGTGTGTACAGAAAGGATGATTGTGGTAAACTAACAAGCAAAGACTCAAATCATACAAGACGCTCCAAGCAAAACACATATCATGTGGCGAATAAAAATATAGCTCCAAGTAAAGTTACTGATAGAAATAGACGAAAGAGGGGATGCCTTCCGGGGCATCCCAAACCTTTGGATTTTAGGTGTCCTTAGATTATCTTTGGGGTTCTATGGGCATCCCCAATCTTAGGCTCTTGCCACCCCTTGTTCCATAATCCATCAAATCTTTACCCAAAACTTGAAAACTTCACAACACAAAACTTAAAGTAGAAAATCTCGTGAGCTCCGTTAGCGAAAGAAAATAAAAGACCACTTCAAGGTACTGTAATGAACTCATTGTCTATTTATATTTGTGTTATACCTACTGTATTCCAACTTCTCTATGGTTTATAAACTATTTTACTAGCCATAGATTCATCAAAATAAGCAAACAACACATGAAAAACAGAATCTGTCAAAAACAGAACAGTCTGTAGTAATCTGTAGCTAGCGCAAGATCTGGAACCCCAAAAATTCTAAAATAAATTGCTGGACGTGTGTAATTTATCTATTAATCATCTTAAAAAATAATTAACTAAATATCACTTCCCAAATAAACATGACAACAGTTCTCGTGAGCGCTAAAGTTTCTGTTTTTTACAGCAAGTTCAACAAGACTTTCCCCAAGTCTTCCCAACGGTTCTACTTGGCACAAACACTAATTAAACATAAAAAACACAACCAAACAGAGGCTAGATAAATTATTTATTACTAAACAGGATCAAAAAGCAAGGAATAAAAATAAAATTTGGTTGCCTCCCAACAAGCGCTATCGTTTAACGCCCATAGCTAGGCATAACAAGCAAGAATAGATCTAGGTATTGCCATCTTTGGTAGGCATTCCATAAGTGGCTCTCATAATAGATTCATAAGGTAATTTAATTTTATTTCTAGGAAAGTGTTCCATGCCTTTCCTTAATGGAAATTGGAATCTAATATTTCCTTCCTTCATATCAATAATTGCACCAATCGTTCTAAGGAAAGGTCTACCAAGAATAATAGGACATGAAGGATTGCAATCTATGTCAAGAACAATAAAATCTACGGGCACATAATTCCTATTTGAAACAATAATAACATCATTAATTCTTCCCATAGTTTTCTTAATAGTGGAATTCGCAAGGTGCAAGTTTAGAGAGCAATCATCAAAATCACGGAAACCTCACAAATCACACAAAGTCTTTGGAATCGTGGAAACACTAGCACCCAAATCACATAAAGCATAGCATTCATGATCTTTAATTTTAATTTTAATAGTTGGTTCCCACTCATCATAAAGTTTTCTAGGGATAGAAACTTCCAATTCAAGTTTTTCTTCATAAAATTGCATCGAGGCATCAACGATATGTTTAGTAAACGCTTTATTTTGACTATAAGCGTGAGGAGAATTTAGCATAGATTGCAACAAGGAAATACAATCAATCAAAGAGCAATTTTCATAGTTAAATTACTTGAAATCCATAATAGTGGGTTTAGCAGCATCTAGGGTTTTAATTTCTTCAATCCCACTTTTATCAAATTTAGCATCAAGATCAACAAATTCCGAATTCTTGGAACGCCTTCTAGGTAAAGGTGGATCATATTCAGTCCCATCATTATCAAGATTCATATTGCAAAAACAAGATTTAATAGGGGACACATCAATAACTTTTAGATCTTCATCTTTATTTTCATAGGAACTAGAAGAACACGCTCTTATAAAGGCATCTTTCTTAGCACGCATCCTAGCGGTTCTTTCTTTGCACTCATAAATGGAAATTCTCATGACTTTGAGAGACTCATTGATGTCATGCTTAGGTGGAATAGATCTAAGTTTCAAAGAATCAACATCAAGAGCAATTCTATCAACGTTCCTAGCCAAATCATCAATCTTAAGCAATTTTTGTTGAATCATAGCATTAAAATTCTTTTGCGAAGTAATAAATTCTTTAATATTAGATTCAAAATCAGAGGGCATATTATTATAATTTCCATAAGAATTGTTGTAGGAATTACCATAATTATTAGAGGGATTACTAGGATAAGGCCTAGGATTAAAATTTCCTCTATATGCATTGTTACCAAAATTGTTCCTACCAACAAAATTCACATCCATAGATTCATTATTATTCTCAATCAAAGTAGACAAGGGCATATCATTAGGATCATACGAAATATTCTTATTAGCAAATAATTTCATAAGTTCGTCCATCTTTCCACTCAAAACATTAATTTCTTCTATCGCATGCACCTTTTTATTAGTAGATCTTTCAGTGTGCCATTGAGAATAATTAACCATAATATTATCTAGGAGTTTAGTAGCTTCTCCTAAAGTGATTTCCATAGAAGTGCCTCCCGTGGCTGAATCTAAAAGATTTCTGGAAGCAAAATTCAATCCGGCATAAAATTTTTGTATAATCATCCACAGATTTAAACCATGAGTAGGGCAATTACGTATCATTAATTTCAATCTCTCCCAAGCTTGTGCAACATGTTCATGATCAAGTTGCTTAAAATTCATAATATCGTTTCTAAGAGAGATGATCTTAGCGGGAGGAAAATACTTAGAGATAAAAGCATCTTTGCACTTGTTCCATGAATCAATACTATTTTAGGCAAAGCCGAAAACCAAGCTTTAGCACGATCTCTAAGCGAAAATGGAAATAGCTTCAATTTAACAATATTATTATCCACATCTTTCTTCTTTTGCATGTCACACAAATCAACAAAGCTATTTAGATGGGTAGCGGCATCTTCACTAGGAAGGCTGGAAAATGGATCTTTCATGACAAGATTCAGCAAAGCAGTATTAATTTCACAAGATTCAGCATCGGTAAGAGGAGCAATTGGAGTGCTAATAAAATTATTATTGTTGGTATTGGTGAAGTCACACAATTTAGTATTATATTGAGCACACAAGCAAACAAAAAGCAAGCGGGCAAACATAGGAAAATAGAGAAAGAGGGGGAGGATAGAGAGAGAGAGAGAGAGAGCGAATAAAACAGCAAGGGTGAAGTGGGGCAGAGGAAAATGAGAGGAAAATGGCAAATAATGTAATGCGGGAGATAAGGGTATGTGATGGGTACTTGGTATGTTGACTTTTGCGTAGACCTCCCGGCAATGGCGCCAGAAATGGCTCATTGTCGGGAGTAAAATGTTGACTTGCGCGAACCTCACCGGCAACGGCGCCAGAAATCCTTCTTGCTACCTCTTGAGCACTCTGTTGGTTTTCCCCGAAGAGGAAGGGATGATGCAACAAAGTAGCGTAAGTATTTCCCTCAGTTTTTGAGAACCAAGGTATCAATCCAGTAGGAGGCTATGTGTGAGTCCCTCGTACCTGCATAAAACAAATAAATCCTTGCAACCAACACAAATAGAGGTTGTCAATCCCTATAAGGCCACTTACGAGTGTGAGATCTAGTAGATATGATAGGATAATATTTTTGTATTTTTATGATAAAGATGCAAAGTAAAATAAAGGCAAAGTAGATAGCAAATGAAATAATTAAGTAGTAGGAGATTAATATGATAAAGATAGACCCGGGGGCCACAGGTTTCACTAGTGGCTTCTCTCGAGAGCATCAGTATTCTACGGTGGGTGAACATATTATTGTTGAGAAATTGACAGAGTTGAGCATAGTTATGATAATATCTAGGTATGATCATGAATATAGGCATCAGGTTCGAGACAAGTAGACCGACTCCTGCCTGCATCTACTAATATTACTCCACTCATCGACCGCTATCCAGCATGCATCTAGAGTATTAAGTTAAAAGCAGAGTAACGCCTCAAGCAAGATGACATGATGTAGAGGGATAGACTCGTGCAATATGAAAAAAACATCTTGTTATCCTCAATGCCAACAATACAATACGTGCCTTGCTGCCCCTACTGTAACTGGGAAAGGACACCGCAAGATTGAACCCAAAGCTAAGCACTTCTCCCATTGCAAGAAAGATCAATCTAGGAGGCCAAACCAAACTGATAATTCGAAGAGACTTGCAAAGATAACCAGTCATACATAAAAGAATTCAGAGAAGATTCAAATAATATTCATAGATAGACTTGATCATAAACCCACAATTCATCGGTCTCAACAAACACACCGCAAAAAGAAGATTACATCGAATAGTTCTCCACAAGAGAGGGGGAGAACATTGTATTGAGATCCAAAAAGAGAGAAGAAGCCATATAGCTACTAACTATGGACTCGTAGGTCTGAGGTAAACTACTCACACTTCATCGGAGGGGCTATGGTGTTGATGTAGAAGCCCTCCGTGATCGAGGCCCCCTCCGGCGGAGCTCCGGAACAGACCCCAAGATGGGATCTCATGGATACAGAAAGTTGCAGCGGTGGAACTAGGTTTTTGCTCCGTATCTGATTGTTTGGGGGTACGTAGGTATATATAGGAGGAAGGAGTACGTCGGTGGAGCAACAGGGGGCCCACGAGGGTGGAGGGCGCGCCTAGGGGGTAGGCGCGCCCCCCTACCTCGTGGCCTCCTGTTTCCTTTCTTAACGTAGGGTCCATGTCTCCCTGGTTTTGTTCGTTGAGAAAATCACGTTCCCGAAGATTTCATTCCGTTTGGACTCCGTTTGATATTCCTTTTCCTCAAAACCCTAAAATAGGCAAAAACAACAATTCTGGGCTGGGCCTCCGGTTAATAGGTTAGTCCCAAAAACAATATAAAAGTGGATAATAAAGCCCAATAATGTCCAAAATTATAGATAATATAGCATGGAGCAATCAAAAATTATAGACCCAATAATGTCCAAATGGGATTTTTTTTACCATGGCATGTTGATGCCGCTCCATGATAGCATGCCAAGTTTCATGTATTTCAGACGAGTTTTGGATTTACTAGAATTTAAAAACAAGGCATCTCGATGTTTTTCCAGCATTCAACGATGCCCTGGTGTTTGAAATTCATTCCCATTTCTTGCATGGGACCTAAGAATCCACCCAAGGACACATATTTGATTTTTCAACGAATTTATATGCACTGGAGTATGTGCATGTAGTTCAAATTTGAATTATGCATATAAATGCATTGAAAACTTAGTTAATGCATAAAAGTGTCCAAACGAACCCCAAAAAATCACAAAAATTTACACAACACTCCTGGTGTTCTATGTTGACACGAGAAATTTTTTGGAAGCAATAAGAGGCAATGGATATCGTTTCGTCCCCAAAGGTGGGACGTTCCCTACCGAAACCATCATCCTTGTTGTGAGAAGCTCTGGTTTGTGAGAAGCATATACCCAAACCTGCCCCAAACGGGACAAAAATTTTACCATGGCATGTTGATGCCGCTCCATGAAAGCATGCCAAGTTTCATGAATTTCAAACAAGTTTTGGATTTATTTTAATTTAAAAACCAGGCATCTCAATGTTTTGTCAGAAATCAACGGTGCCCTGGTGTTTGAAATTCATTCCTATTTCTTGCATGGGACCTAAGCATGCACCCAAGGACATAGATTTGATTTTTCAACCAATTTATATGCATGGGAGAATGTGCATGTAGTTCAAATTTGAATTATGCACATAAATGCATTGAAAACTCAGTTAATGCATAAAAATGTCCAGACAAACCCCGAAAAATCACAAAAATTGAGACAACACTCCTGTTGTTCTATGTTGACACGAGAAAAAATTTGGAAGCAATAAGAGGCAATGGATATCTTTTCGTCCCCAAAGGTGGGACGTTTCCTACCGAAACCATCATTATTGTTGTGAGAAGCTCTTGTTTTTGAGAAGCATATACCCAAACCTGCCCCAAACGGGACAAAATATTTACCACGACATGTTGATGCCGCTCCATGATAGCATGCCAAGTTTCATTAAATTCAGACGAGTTTTGGATTTACTAGAATTTAAAAACCATGCATTTCAATGTTTTGTCGGCAATCAATGGTGCCCTGGTGTATGAAATTCATTCCAATTTCTTGCATGGGACCTAAGCATGAACCCAAGTACACAAATTTGTTTTTTCAACCAATTTATATGCACTAGTGCATGTGCATGTAGTTCAAATTTGAATTATGCACATAAATGCATTGAAAACTCAGTTAATGCATGAAAATGTCCAAATGAACCCAAAAAACACAAAAATTGACACAACACTCCTGTTGTTCTATGTTGACATGAGAAAATTTTTGGAAGAAATAATAGGCAATGGATATCGTTTCGTTCCCAAAGGTGGGACGTCCCTACTAAAACCATCATACTAGTTCTGAGAAGCTCTGGTTTGTGAGAAGCATATACCCAAACCTGCCCCCAAACAGGACAAAAATTTCACCACGGCATGTTGATGCCGCTCCATGAAAGCATGCCAAGTTTCATGAATTTCAGACGTGTTTTGGATTTACTAGAATATAAACAACAGGCATCTCAATGCATTGCTGGCAATCAACGGTGCCCTGGTATTTGAAATTCATTCCCATTTCTTGCATGGGACCTAAGGATGCACCCAGGGACATACATTTGTTTTTTCAACCAATTTATATGCACTGGAACATGTGCATGTAGTTCAAATTTGAATTATGCACATAAATGCATTGAAAACTCAGTTAATGCATAAAAATGTCCAAACGAACCCCAAAAAATCACAAAAATTGACACAACACTCCTGTTGTTCTATGGAAACACGAGAAATTTTTTGGAAGCGACAGGAGGCAATGGATATCGTTTCATCCCCAAAGGTGGGACGTTCCCAACCGAAACCATCATGCTTGTTGTGAGAAGCTCTGTTTTGTGAGAAGCATATACCCAAACCTACCCCAAACGGGACAAAGTTTTTACCACGTCATGTTGATGCTACCCCATGAAATCATGCCATGTTTCATGAATTTCAGACATGTTTTGGATTTACTAGAATTTAAAAACCAGGCATCTCAATGTTTTGCCGGCAATCAACGGTGCCCTGGTGTTTGAAATTCATTCCCATTTCTTGCATGGAACCTAAGCATGCACCCAGGGACATAAATTTGATTTTTAACCAATTTATATGCACTGGAGCATCTGCATGTAGTTCAAATTTGAATTATGCACATAAATGCATTGAAAACTCAATTAATGCATAAAAATGAGCAAACGAACCCCGAAAAATCACAAAAATTGACATAACACTCCTATTGTTCTATGTTGGCACGAGAAATTTTTTGGAAGCAATAAGAGGCAATGGATATCTTTTCGTCCCCAAAGGTGGGACTTTCCCTACCGAAACCATCATGCTTGTTGTGAGAAGCTCTGGTTTTGACAAGCATATACCCAAACCTGCCCCAAACGGGGCAAAAAATTTACCACGGCATGTTGATGCCGCTCCATGATAGCACGTCAAGTTTCATGAATTTCAAACGAGTTTTGGATTTACAAGAATTTAAAAACCAGGCATCTCAATGTTTTGCCGGCAATCAATGGTGCCCTGGTGTTTGAAATTCATTCCCATTTCTTTCATGGGACCTAAGCATGAAGCAAGGACACATATTTGATTTTTCAACCAATTTATATGCACTGGAGCATCTGCATGTAGTTCAAATTTGAATTATGCACATAAATGAATTGAAAACTCAGTTAATGCATAAAAATATCCAAACGAACCCCAAAAACTCAGAAAAAATGACACAACACTTCTGTTATTCTATGTTGACACGAGAAATTTTTTGGAAGCAATAAGAGGAAAAGTATATCGTTTCATCCCCAAAGGTCGGATGTTCCACACCGAAACAATCATGCTTGTTGTGAGAAGCTCTGGTTTGTGAGAAGCATATACCCAAACTTGCCCCAAATGGGATTTTTTACCACAGCATGTTAATGCCGCTCCATGATAGCATGCCAAGTTCATGAATTTTAGACGAGTTTTGGATTTACTAGAATTTAAAAACAAGGCATCTCAATGTTTTGCCGGCATTCAACGGTGCCCTAGTGTTTGAAATTCATTCCCATTTCTTGCATGGGACCTAAGCATTCACCGAAGGACACATATTTGATTTTTCAACCAATTTATATGCACTGGAGTATGTGCATGTAGTTCAAATTTGAATTATGCACATAAATGCATTGAAAACTCAGTTAATGCATAACAATGTCAAAACAAACCCTGAAAAATCACAAAAATTGACACAACACTCCTGTTGTTCTATGTTGACACGAGAAATTTTTTGGAAGAAATAAGAGGCAATGGATATCGTTTTGTCCCCAAAGGTGGGACATTCCCTACCCAAACCATCATCCCTGTTGTGAGAAGCTCTAGTTTGTGAGAAGCATATACCCAAACCTGCCCCAAATGGGACAAAAGTTTTACCACGGCATGTTGATGCCGCTCCATGATAGCATGCCAAGATTCATGAATTTCAGACGAGTTTTGGATTTACTAGAATTTAAAAACTAGGTGTCTCAATGTTTGCAGCCGAGTGACATTTGCAGGGTGTTTGACATTCATTCCCATTTCTTGCATGGGACCTAAGCAGGCAACCAAGGACACAGATTTAAATTTTCAACTAATTTATATGCATTAGATCATGTGCCTGTAGTTCAAATTTGAATTATGCACATGAATTCACAGAAAACTCAGTTAATGTATAGAAATGTCCAAGCGAACCCCAAAAAATCCCAAAAATTGACACAAGGCTCCTGTTGTTCTATGTTGACACTAGGAAAAAAATTTAAATTGAGAAGAGGCAACGGATATCGTTTCGTCCAGAAAGGTGAAACGTTCCCTACCGAAACCATCATACTTGTTGTGTGAGAAGCTCTGGTTTATGAGAAGCTTATTCCCAATCCTGCTCCAACAGGATTTTTTTTTACCACAGCATGGTGATGCCGCTCCATGATAGCATGCCAAGGTTCATGAATTTCTGAAGAATTTTGGATTTACTAGAATTACGAAAGCAAGTATGTCAACGTTTATCGGAGAGCCACGGTGTCGTGGTGTTCGAATTTCATCCCCATTTCTTGCATTGGAGATAATCATAAACCCATGGACACATATATGATTTTACAACCCATGTTGGTGCACCGGAGCATGTGCATGTAGTTTAATTTTGAATGGTGCACTTGAAATGGCTAGAAAACCAATTTAATTTATAAAATGTTCAAACGAACTCCGAATATTTCCAATTCTTTTACGACACACATATAGTTGCGTGTTCATTCCAGATAAAAGGTCTAGCAATTCAAACACCATCCATTGCCGCTGTGACCCCATTCTGCAATTCAAATCAAGATTAAAAATCAAGTAGATCGCACATAGTTTATTATCACCAACCGTGTGAGATGCAACACCAAATATCCTGGAGCACCGTCGGTGTATAGTATGCCTATGGCTTACGCGAGAAGGTGTGTTAGCTATAGTCCATAGCCGGTGTCTCAAGCACACTAGCTCGCTCCCCAAATATCATTTCCCTATTCAATCATCGCCAGTGAAAGAAGGGCACGTGGACCCGCGTCGTGAGGGCAACTTTGGTGGCCCACTCTGGCGAAAGGGCGGGCACAACCGCCATGCGCATGCTAACAAGGTGCATGAGCACGGCCGCAATCTGCGTCCGGTAGTCCATGGCAGCCCAAACAGCCGCTGTTTGTGGTGGCAGCAACATCTAGCTAAGGGATAACAACTGGCTAGAGCGGCATAGCAGTTGTCCGTTCCACAGCGGAGGCCTTAGCCTGGATGGAGGCCGCCCAAAACCATGTCGAGACCGCCCACGCCTAGCTCCCGCCGGTCACCGCACAAATCGAACGAAGCTTCTCCGACAACGGTCGGTGATACGTCTCCATCGTATCTATAATTTTTGATTGTCCCATGCCAATATTATTCAACTTTCATATACTTTTTGGCAACTTTTTATATTATTTTTGGGACTAACATATTGATCCAGTGCCCATTGCCAGTTCCTGTCTGTTGCATGTTTTTGGTTTCGCAGAATATCCATATCAAACGGAGTCCAAACGGGATAAAAACGGACGGAGCTTATTTTTGGAAAATATGGAAAATTTGAAAGGAAAATCAACGCGAACCAGTGCCCGAGGTGGTCACGAGGCAGGGGGGCGCCCCCCTTAGGGCGCGCCCCCCTACCCTCGTGAGCCCATCGTAAGGCGGTTGACGCTCTTCTTTTGCCGCAAGAAAGCTAATATTCGGAAAAAAATCACGGTGAAGGTTTAAGGCCAATCAGAGTTACGGATCTCCATATATATACGAAACAGTGAAACAGAGCCAGGAGAGAACGCAGAAACAGAGAGAGACAGAGAGATAGATCCAATATCGGAGGGGTTGTCTCCCCTCCCACGCCATGGGAGCCAAGGACCAGAGGGGAAACCCTTCTCCCATCTAGGGAGGACGTCAAGGAAGAAGAAGAAGAAGAAGAAGAAGAAGAAGAAGAAGAAGAAGAAGAAGAAGAAGAAGGGGGCCCTCTCCCCCTTGCTTCCGGTGGTGCCGGAGTGCCACCGGGGGCCACCATCATCATCGCCATCTTCACCAACAACTTCACCGCCATCATCACTAACTCTTCCCCCCTCTATGCAGCGGTGTAACCTCTCTCTTACGTGCTGTAACCTCTACTTAAACATGGTGCTCAACGCTATATATTATTTCCCAATGATGTATGGCTATCATATGATGTTTGAGTAGATCTATTTTGTCCTAATGGCTATTTGATGATCGTGATTGGTTTGAGTTGTATGTTTTATTATTGGTGCTGTCCAATGGTGCTCTCCGTGTCACGCAAGCGTGAGGTATTCCCGCTGTATGGTTTGCAATATGCTTATGATTTGCTTATGGTGGGTGGCGTGAGTGACAGAAGCACAGACCCGAGTAAGTAGGTTGTTTGCGTATGGGATAAAGGGGACTTGATACTTTAATGCTATGGTTGGGTTTTACCTTAATGAATCTTTAGGAGTTGCGGATGCTTGCTAGAGTTCCAATCATAAGTGCATATGATCCAAGTAGAGAAAGTATGTTAGCTTATGCCTCTCCCTCCAATAAAATTGCAATAATGATTACTGGTCCAGTTATCGATTGCCTAGGGACAAATAACTTTCTTGTTGACAAAAGCTCTCTACTAAAACTAATTTAGTTGTGTCTTTATCTAAACAGCCCCTAGCTTTTATTTTTGTGTTCTTTACTTCCTTGCAAGCTTACCCAAAAACACCTACAAAGTACTTCTAGTTTCATACTTGTTCTAGGTAAAGCGAACGTCAAGTGTGCGTAGAGTTATATCAGTGGTCGATAGAACTTGAGGGAATATTTGTTCTACCTTTAGCTCCTCGTTGGGTTCGACACTCTTACTTATCGAAAGAGGATACAATTGATCCCCTATACTTGTGGGTTATCAAGACCTTTTTCTGGCGCCGTTGTCGGGGAGAAATAGCATGGGGTGAATATTATCGTGTGTGCTTGTTTGCTTTATCACTAAGTAGTTTTTATTTGCTGTTCTTAGTTGTTTTCTATCTTTAGTTATGGGTAGGAAATGAAAAATACCAAAAAATTAGTTGTACCTACTGAACCAATGGTTGAAGAACCACTCAAAATCTATCACACTTGTGAAGCTTTTTACTTTGATCATCTTCGATCCCTTTGTGCTTGTGCCGAAACCCCAACTAGCTTAGTTGAGGGAAAATCTTTAGATGAGCATGCTTGTTATGTGCGACACCGTATATCTGAAAAAGGGAAACTATTATGGAGTCAAATTCAACATTTGCAATGCTATGCTTGGAATTTATGTGAAATATATGATTTTACATGTTGTTCTGAAAACCCTAAGAAACACCTTCACTATCAATGTGAGTTTAGTAATAATGGAATTTTATCTTCTTATGCTAAAGGTGTTTATAGTTACTATGATGTTCAACAAATTGAAGAATTTGTTGCTTTTGAGGGTGCTTATGAAATTGCTTCTTTGATTGAAAAGTATGATGCTACTTTTCACAAATCTGAAAAATTTGCTATACTTAAATATTGCTATGATAATTATGCTTCTAATACCTATGTTAAACAATATATTGAGGAATACTCCGCTGTCCAAGAAGAGACTAATATTTTGCAGGAGTCTATGGAAGAAGAAATTGATGAAACTGTGAGCTCATTGGATGAAAAAGATGAGGAGGAGAGCGAAGAACAAAAGGAGGAAGAGCGGATTGATCACCCATTCCCACCTTCTAATGAGAGTAACTTTTCAACTCATACATTGTTTAATTCCCCTTCATTATAACCGAAGGATGAATATTATGATAATTGCTATGATCTCGTCGATTCTTTTGAAATATCCCTTTTTGATGATGCTTGCTATGCTTGTGGCCAAGATGCCAGTATGAATTATGCTTATGGAGATGAACTTGCTATAGTTCCTTATGTTAAACATGAAATTGTTGCTATTGCACCCACGCATGATAGTCCTATTATCTTTTTGAATTCTCCAAACTACACTATATCGGAGAAGTTTGCCCTTATTAAGGATTATATTGATGGGTTGCCTTTTACTATTACACATGATGATTTTAATGAATATAATATGCATGTTATTGCTGCTCCTACTTGCAATTATTATGAGATAGGAACTATATCTCCACCTCTCTATGCTTCCCACATGATAAAATTGCAAGAAACTATTTATACTATGCATTGGCCTTTACTAGGTGTGCATGAATTGTTCTTTTATGACATGCCGATGCATAGGAAGAGAGTTAGACTTCGTCATTGCTTGATATATGTTGCTTTGTGCTCACTACTAAATTACAAATCATTGTTAATTAAAATTGGCTATGATATACCTTGGGATCCGGGTGGATTCATTACTCAAGCACTATATGCCTAGCTTAATGGCTTTACAGAAAGTGCTGCCAGGGAGACAACCCAGAAGTTTTAGAGAGTCATTTATTTCTGTTGAGTGCTTTCATATAGTTGAAAAAAAACAAAAATAAAGAGGGGAACCCAAAACTTTTTCAAAAAGGAAAGTGAAAGTGAGAAAGACAAGCATTGTTGAAGTGGGAGAGCTCCTTGAACTTTGTTCATGCTCACGGCAACTTTGTGAATCTTGATTACAGAAACTTTTCAATAAAAATAATTATCCCCTTGTACAATTCCATTGCATTATAAAAATAATGTGCCAAGGTTTGCCTTTAGGATGTTTACATTTGCTTGATGGTTTGTATGGTGCAGGACAGAAACTTTGGCTGTAGTGCGCGATTTTACATTTTTAGTTGGAACGTCAAATGGTTACGATTCCTTTTGCAATGTCTTCCTATACAAATTGTTTATTTTTCCTAATTTTGGTAGAATCTTTCAAGTAACATAATTATGGTGAATGTTCATATTATTATAGACTGTTCTGTTTTAGACAGATTCTGTTTTTGATGCATAGTTTGCTTGTTTTGATGAAACTATCAATTTATATCAGTGGATTAAGCCATGAAAAAGTTATAATACAGTAGAAACAATGCAACAAAAAAATATGAATTGGTTTGCAACAGTACTTATAGTGGTGATTTGCTTTATTATACTAACGGATTTTACCGAGTTTTCTGTTGAAGTTTTGTGTGGATGAAGTGTTCGATGATCAAGAAGGTCTCGATGTGAGAAGAAGGAAGAGAGACAAGAGCTCAAGCTTGGGGATGCCCGAGGCACCCCCAAGTAAATATTCAAGGAGACTCAAGCGTCTAAGCTTGGGGATGCTGGGGAGGCATCCCCTCTTTCTTCAACAAGTATCGGTATGTTTTCGGATTCGTTTCGTTCATGCGATATGTGCAATCTTGGAGCGTCTTTTGCATTTAGTTTTCATTTTTCTTTTATGCACCATGCTAGTATGAGATAGTCCTTGGTTGATGTATAGAATTCTCTTTGCACTTCACTTATATGTTTTGAGTATGGCTTTATAGAATGCTTTATGTGCTTCACTTATATCATTTGAAGTTTGGATTGCATGTTTCTCTTTACATAGACAACCACCATTTGTAGAATGCTCTGTTGCTTCACTTATATTTGTTAGAGCATGGGCATATCTTTTTTAGAAAGAATTAAACTCTCTTGCTTCACTTATATCTGTTTAGAGAGATGATAGGAATTGATCATTCCCATGGTTAGTCATAAAATCCTACATAAAACTTGTAGATCACTAAATATGATATGTTTGATTCCTTGCAATAGTTTTGCGATATAAAGATGGTGATATTAGAGTCATGCTAGTGGGTAATTGTGGATTGTAGAAATACTTGTGTTGAGGTTTGTGATTCCTGTAGCATGCACGTATGGTGAACCGTTATGTAACGAAGTCGGAGTATGATTTATTTATTGATTCTCTTCCTTATGAGTGGCAGTCGGGGACGAGCGATGGTCTTTTCCTACAAATCTATCCCCCTAGGAGCATGCGCGTAGTACTTTGTTTCGATGACTAATAGATTTTTGCAATAAGTATGTGAGTTCTTTATGACTAATGTTGAGTCCATGGATTATACGCACTCTCACCCTTCCACCATTGCTAGCCTCTCTAGTACCGTGCAACTTTCGCCAGTACCTTAAACCCACCATATACCTTCCTCAAAACAGCCACCATACTTACCTCTCATGGCATTTCCATAGCCATTCCGAGATATATTGCCATGCAACTTTCATCATCATCATATACATGACTTGAGCATTTATTGTCATATTGCTTTGCATGATTGTAAGATAGCTAGCATGATGTTTTCATGGCTTGTCCGTTTTTTGATGTCATTGCTACGCTAGATCATTGCACATCCGATACACCACCAGAGGCATTCATATAGAGTCATATCTTTGTTCTAGATCGAGTTGTAATATTGAGTTGTAAGTAAATAAAAGTGTGATGATCATCATTATTAGAGCATTGCCCCAAAAAAGAGAGAGGCCAAAGAAGCCTAAATAAAAAAAGGGGGGGGCAAAGAAGCCCGCAAAAAAAGAAAAAAAAGAAAAAGGGGCAATGTTACTATCCTTTTACCACACTTGTGCTTCAAAGTAGCACCATGTTCTTCATATAGAGAGTCTCTTCAGTTATCACTTTCATATACTAGTGGGAATTTTCATTATAGAACTTGGCTTGTATATTCCGATGATGGGTTTCCTCAAATGCCTGAGGTATTCATGAGCAAGCAAGTTGGATGCACACCCACTTAGTTTTAGTTAGAGCTTTCATACACTTATAGCTCTAGTGCATCCGTTGCATGGCAATCCCTACTCACTCACATTGATATCTATTGATGGGCATCTCCATAGCCCGTTGATACGCCTAGTTGATGTGAGACTATCTTCTCCTTTTTGTCTTCTCCACAACCACCATTCTATTCCACCTACAGTGCTATGTCCATGGCTAACGCTCATGTATTGTGTGAAAGTTGAAAAGGTTTGAGAACCTCAAAAGTATGAAACAATTGCTTGGCTTGTCATCGGGGTTGTGCATGATGTGAATATTTTGTGTGGTGAAGATGGAGCATAGCCAGACTATATGATTTTGTAGGGATAACTTTCTTTGGCCATGTTATTTTGAAAAGACATGATTGCTTTATTAGTAGGCTTGAAGTATTATTATTTTTATGTCAAATGATAGACTATTGCTTTGAATAACTCGTGTCTTAATATTCATGCCATGATTAGATATGTGATCAAGGTTATGCTAGGTAGCATTCCACATCAAAAATTATTTTTTTATCATTTACCTACTCGAGGACGAGCATGAATTAAGCTTGGGGATGCTGATACGTCTCCGTCGTATCTATAATTTTTGATTGTTCCATGCCAATATTATTCAACTTTCATATACTTTTTGGCAAATTTTTATATTATTTTTGGGACTAACATATTGATCCAGTGCCCAGTTCCTGTCTGCTGCATGTTTTTGGTTTCGCAGAATATCCATATCAAAGGGAGTCCAAACGGGATTAAAACGGACGGAGCTTATTTTTGGAAAATATGGAAAATTCGGAAGGAAAATCAATGCAAACCAGTGCCCGAGGTGGTCACGAGGCAGGGGGGCGTGCCCCCCCTAGGGTGCGCCCCCTACCCTCATGAGCCCACCATAAGGCGGTTGACGCTCTTATTTTGCCTCAAGAAAGCTAATATTTGGAAAAAATCACGGCGAAGGTTTCAGGCCAATCGGAGTTACGGATCTCCATATATATACGAAACGGTGAAACAGAGCCAGGAGAGAACGCAGAAACAGAGAGAGGCAAAGAGATAGATCCAATCTCGGAGGGGCTCTCGCCCCTCCCACGCCATGGGAGCCAAGGACCAGAGGGGAAACCCTTCTCCCATCTACGGAGGAGGTCAAGGAAGAAGAAGAAGGGAGCCCCTCTCCCCCTTTCTTCTGGTGGCGCCGGAGTGCCACCAGGGGCCATCATCATCACCGCCATCTTCACCAACAACTTCACCGCCATCATCACCAACTCTTCCCCTCCTCTATGCAGCGGTGTAACCTCTCTCTTACCCGCTGTAATCTCTACTTAAACATGGTGCTCAATGCTATATATTATTTCCCGATGATGTATGGCTATCCTATGATGTTTGAGTAGATCTGTTTTGTCCTAATGGCTATTTGATGATCGTGATTGGTTTGAGACAATGATGTATGTTTTATTATTGGTGTTGTCCTATGGTGCTCTCCGTGTCACGCAAGCGTTAGGGATTCCCGCTGTAGGGTTTGCAATATGCTTATTATTTGCTTATGGTGGGTGGCGTGAGTGACAGAAGAACAGACCCGAGTAAGTAGGTTGTTTGCGTATGGGATATAGGGGACTTGATACTTTAATGCTATGGTTGTGTTTTACCTTAATGAATCTTTAATATTTGCGGATGCTTTCTAGAGTTCCAATCATAAGTGCATATGATCCAAGTACAGAAAGTATGTTAGCTTATGCCTCTCCCTCAAATAAAATTGCAATAATGATTACCGGTCTAGTTATCGATTGCCTAGGGACAAATAACTTTCTTGTTGACAAAAGCTCTCTACTAAAACTAATTTAGTTGTGTCTTTATCTAAACAGCCCCTAGCTTTTATTTTCGTGTTCTTTACTTTCTTGCAAGCTTACCCAAAAACACCTACAAAGTACTTCTAGTTTCATACTTGTTCTAGGTAAAGCGAACGTCAAGCGTGCGTAGAGTTGTATCGGTGGTCGATATAACTTGAGGGAATATTTGTTCTACCTTTAGCTCCTCGTTGGGTTCGACACTCTTACTTATCGAAAGAGGCTAAAATTGATCCCCTATACTTGTGGGTTATCAGTCGGCAACCCATGGCTGAAGAGCTGGCAATCGCTGAGAGTGTTCGAGCAGTCGTCTGTTCCTCCACTTCATACCTTGCGACGACGGAGCCTGTCCAAGCCCAGATTGCGTCCGCCCACGCCCAGATTGTGGTGGCCTTTTCCAAAGAGATGGCGGACGTGGATGGCGAGATGCTTGCTAAGTATGGTGCGATGGATGCCATGGAGCCCCTACCCAAGGAGACCGTCGGGCGTGAGCTAGACATGGAGGCGGCGGCGGAGATTGACGAGCACCAGCCGTAGTAGTACTCTTTGTTTTGTTTAATTAAGAGTGCCGGTCTTTAATTTGTTAGAGTAATGTTTAGGTCAGCTGGCTCTATTTAATTGTTGAACTTGCTTGATTAAGAAGTTAGTCTCCTTTGTGTACCCAAATTATGCAATGACGTGGATGACCACTATAACTAGGGAAATTATGCAATGACGTGGATGACCACTATAACTAGGGAAATTGGAACCTAAATTTTGGACGTTCAAACTCATCACACACGTGTTAAGATATCTGAATCATTTGTGATGTTCACATATCGTACACAGTTCTGAATAAGGGACCGTGTCTGATGACACTTTGCGCGCCAGTTTTTTCGCTGAAGCAATTCCAAATTTTCTGCTTCCGCGGAAATATCTACCTCCCTGCCCCCTCCCCCTTACCAAAGCCACATTTCCCATGTTTCCGCCTTCCTTTCCAAGTTGAAACCTTCACTCCTTGCTTGCAGCACTGCCGCCTCCTCGCCGGCGACCCTCCTTCACGCTGCTCGGCCTTGCCTATCCAGGCAGGTAATCCACACCTGACCCCTATCCTCCTCCTCCTTTCACATCCCACATGCCTCGACCGTCGACGAGAGCGCCACACCTTCCACCCAAATCACCGACCCCTCCACCAAATAAGCACGTCCCTAAGCCATGGTGCACGCAGTTTAGCTAGGATCTCATGGAGCATTTGGCAGTGGAGAAGCAAATCGCGGCCGCACGCGCGGATGAGGTCGCGATGGCTGCCATTCGTGCCGACCCCCAAATTTTGGTGGAGCACCTTGCCATTCGCTAGCTACGCCAGTTAAGCATGCTCGGTTTACCCATTGCGTGTGCTGCTCCTACATTTCCTTCACAAATTCTAGTGTATTGTGCTATCTAATTTTACCATGCAATCTATTGCTCTAGTGTATATGTTCTATATGTCGTGTAGTGTGGTGCTCACTTATTAACTGTTTTGTTAATTAGTTGTTGTCTTCAGTTAACTATTTGGTTCCATTCTGCAAATGTGATGTTCAATTCTTCAGGGTGCATTTCTGTATTGTCTTCCATGTGAGAAATAAATTGAATTTATCTTTACAAAATACATGAGAAACGAATACAATTGCAATATTTCCAAGTTGTCAAGCATGCTTGGTTTGCTTATACATTGTGCAATGTGGTGTTCAGTTAACGTTTTGGTTCATTTGTGTTGTGGTGTTTAGTTAACTGTTTGGTTCAATTCTGCAATGCGATGTTCAATAGTTGTGGGTGCATTCTGTTATTGTATACCATGAGAGGAATAAATTGAATGTTGATGTAGTAAATACTTAACCTGATGACGAACTACCTTATATGTGTTGCAAGGAAACAATGGGAAGGACTGAGGTTTACAATTGAGGTTAGTACGCGCATGGTCGGTTGTCTAATAGCACATTATTGTGCAATTGCAGGAACCATTCTAATATTCTGGTTTTTAACAATTTGGTCTTGCACATGTAGGTCCTGCTGTCAGAGGTTTTGACCCACTGTTCGACCCTTTTTGCATATGGGGAAATGAGTTGTCCATGAATATCAATCAAATCAAGAAACTCAGAAAGGTTGTTAGGATAAAGAAATTAGCGACAAAAAATGACAAGATCTTTGTCTGCACAATGAGGAAGACATCAGTTCACTACAAGATGGTACTAACTATTATACCTTGCCTTTTTTTATTCCTTTGACCCATTTCCAATATAGAGAAGATATTTATGCACATCCTTGTTTTTAGGCCTTTCCAAAGTAGTTCACTGATGATTACCTCTCAACCCACCTCTATGGTGAGGAGGCAAGGATGGTATTCATACAACACCCATGCTTCAATATTGAAGTGTTCCTGAAGAGGACGAAGGAAGAACGGTCAATCATGCATAGGCACTGGCCTAAAGTTGCAAAGATCTTCAACATGAATGAAGGCTCAATATTCGCCTTCCGCTTTAGCAGTTTTCTAGATGAGATGCATCTGTCTATATACCGTATATGATGCTAATTTCGAAAGGTTCTACATGTTGCATGTGAAACTTGGTGCTGGTGCAATTGTGTAATGGGGTAGTTGAGTGCTGAAGCTATATCATGTTGTACTCTGATGTATTTCAATTATGAAATTCTGCTTCCTTGATATGGAAATGAAACATATTATGTGCTTAATATGAATGTCAATTAGATTAATAATTGGACTATTAATAATAGGGCAATTAGCCTGCTAATTGGCTTTTGCTATTGCAAACGGTTGTTGAAAAAATACCATGGGCGATGACCTCAGGCAACACACACAGTTTCTAGGAATAAACCGTGTTGGATCAATGAACAATCACACATGACTTTCTCTTGAAAACCTTTTGCGTTAGGCCACCTTGCGCAAACGTTTACCACATAAAATATGTGTGTGATGGACAACCTTTGCCACATAGTTTCTTGTATGGACCGTGTGTGATACATTCAATAACGCAAATGATTTAACGGGAAAAAATGTGTGTGATGTACCTGTGAACGGAAACGTTTTCCTTGGAGCGACTGTGTGGGATGTACATACGAACGGAAACATTTAGCAGGGGCTCACTGTGTGCGATGTACTTGCGACTGGAAACAATTTCGCCATATAATTGTATTTTTTTGCTCTACTGTACATATTTCCGTATTTGAGCGCTCGCCGGTCGCACACGACCTCATTTTGCCGAGCGTGTGTGCCAGGAGGGCATATCCCAGATGGTTTTCAGGTTGTGTGGGAAGGACCCCCCAATCGCCCACACTCACTTGGCGACAGTTCCAAATGCCATCGCAGAAAGGGGTTTAAACCATTTGTTTAGGACCGACGCGTACCAGTGATAGCACCCAGGCGCTGGTCCACCCACATATCAATTTTTCAAATTAAAAAACGTGAATCAAACAAAGATGATGAAAGTGAGTAGATGAAATTCATGTGTGCCCTCAAGAACGCTTTGCTTATTATAAGAGACCGTTCAAGCATGTCCTTTGATACAAAAGGGATTGGGATACCTTGCTACACCTTTCTTACCATTACTACTATCTACTCGTTACAAATTACCTTGCTATCAATCAATCTGTTACCGACAATTTGAGTGCCTCGAGATAATACCTTGCTAAAAATCGCTTGTCATTTCCTTCTGCTCCTCCTTGGGTTCGACAGTCTTACTTATCGAAAGGACTACGATTGATCCCCTATACTTTTGGGTCATCAAGACTATTTTCTGGCGCCGTTGCCGAGGAGTGAAGTGCCTTTGGTGAGTGGAATTCGGTAAGGGAACATTTATATTACGTGTTGAAATTTACTGTCACTTGTTACTATGGATAATAATCCTTTGATGGGTTTGTTTAGGGTATCTTCACCTCGACTGGAAGCACAAAGAGCTTCTGCTCTGTCGGCTTTTGGGAACTAGGGTACCCAGACTTGCAGGCCTGTGGCCCATGGGGTGGCTCCCTCGATGGCCAGGTACGACCCATCTAAAAGACCTTCAAGACAAGACCCTCGCATGGGCCCTGGCCTCGTGAGGCGAACGACACCAAGACCTCCAGAGGGAGTGACCTCCCCAGGTTGCCTCCCAAGGAGCGGAGATTCCAATGCAAGTGCCCAGCTTCACGAGGCTGCGGTGACGTGAGCCATGATGACAAAGGCCAGGCGGGCGCCAGCGGGCGTAGAGGAGATAGTTTCCCTTCCGTTGCTAAGGGGGCAAGGACAGACACGGGTTCCCAAGGAATCCCCCAAAGGTTTCCATTCCGGTGCAACGAGACCAAGACCACGAGCTCGGTAGGACGGAGGTCACCGTCGAGCCCACCACTGCGTCACGACCTAAAGCTTTGCAGGAGAAGACCACCTTTTGTTAGGATTAGATGTACCTCTTTTCCCCTTTCAAATTGGCCGTTGTGGAATCCCATCCCGCCTATGTTTTGGGGAAGACGATTAGCCACCACTGTAGAGGGGGTGGACTAATTCTCACTCCCCGAGCCCTCACGAGGCAGATCATCCACTGTACTAGTTCATCCTCATACCTCCTCGTGAGGCCAATCCACCACAAAGTAGGAGTAGGGTTTTACACCGCAAGGTGGCCCGAACCTGGGTAAACTGCCGTGTTCATCATCTTCCCCGCTCGAGCATGCACCCGGCGAGGCTAGGCTGTAGGGAGACGAGTTTGAGACTTGAGAGCTTGAGATCTTCGCACACGTCCCAGAGTTCGGACCTTCTTGGGTCCGTGGAGCCCTGAATCTGACATTTGGCAAGCTAGGTAGGGGCGTGTCAAAGTCTTCTTCTACCTCAGCTTTGTCTCCGCTTTGGCAACCGAATTGCCATGGCTCGCCGAGCCTGCGCTGAGTGCTGGGCCACTTGCGCCACTCAGGCGGCGCTCCTCCGCCGCGATACCCCTGCCGCCCCACAACAATCACCACCATAGGCATCGCCGCCTATCGAGGGCAAGACCCGTCGCCATCGTCTTTCGTGCCGGACGGTGGTCACACCCCTACGTCCGCCTTTAGCCCGGCCATGGCGTCGCCTGCTCGCCCTCATCTGGAGTTCATGGATGCGCGGGCCGCACTCCTCATGGCATCCGAGATTTTGCGCCACCGTCCCACCAATGGTGTCTATGATTCCTGGCTCGACCGGGTTGCCGAGCTGCTCGACGCCGCAGGTGGGGGCTCGGAGCCTTACCGCCCTATACAAGAGCCACGACCCCTACACTGGACCTGTGCTTGCCCTTGCCTCGCCAGTTCGCCCTTGGGGAGGCAGCCTGGGCTAGCAAGAGCCATGCTGTGAGTTGTTTACCCCGCTCACCTCATGAAGTGCTTCCCCGTGCGGGTTGGCCCCGCAGGCCACCTCCTGGCCGGTGCGGCCGACTAGCGGTGGTGGCGGGCGATAAGGCGGAAGGATCGGGGGTTGATGTCAGAAAGACGACTGTCGTGGCCTCCACCTAGCTGTCGATGGGCTCACCCCACGACACAAGAGAAGATTGAACGCACCGTTCTCGGTGGCTTTTTTGTCAGGATCGTCACGCCTTCGCGAGGCTAGGGCTCCTCATGAGCAGGCGCAACGCCTCTGTCCGCGTAGCCAGAGACAACTGTCAGCGTCCTAGGAACGGGGGTACCCATATTTGCCTGCCTGCGACCCACGGCGTGGGTTCATCGGCGGCCTAGTACGGCCCTGCTTCAGCATCATCAACTCAAGACCCTCGCGAGGGGCCAAGCCTCGTGAGGCGTATGACACCAAGACCTCCACGGGGGCGGCCTCCCCAGGCTGGCTCCCGAGGAGCGGATATTTCTATGCAAGCTTCACCTCATGAGGTTTGGATGACGTGAGCCATGACGACCAAGGCCAGGCGGGCGCCAGTGGGCGCAGTGTATCAGTTTCCACTTCCTTACAAAGGAGGCAACCACAGGCGCATAGTCCCGAGGAATCGGCTAAATGTTTCCATTGCGATGCAACAAGACCAAGACCACCAGGACGGAGATCATTGCCGAGCCCTCTACGGCGTCACGACCAGAGGCTTTTGCAGGCGCAGACTACTTTTGTCAGGATAGCACGTACTAGTTGTCTCCCTTCGACTTTGCCCATTGTGGGATCCCTTCCCTCCTTACATTTGGGAAGAGGACCAAGGCCACTATAAATAGGGCTTAGCCAGCACCATAGAGGGGGATCCGAACCCTAGATATCATCTTCTCCCCACCAGGTCAAGAACACGCCTCCTCCCGAGGTTATTCTCCCACTGTACTAGTTAATCACCAGCCCCCCGATGCCAATCCACCACAAAGCAGGAGTAGGGTTTTACACCGCAAGGTGGACCGAACCTGGGTAAACTACTGTGTCATGTTTCCTTCCCGTTCATCGATCGAGGTCGAGTGGTTAGCGAGTAGGTAGACTAGCGAGGTTGAGTTCTTCGCACGCACCCTAGAGTTCGAACCTCTCAAGCGTCTGTGGAACCTGAAATCCGACATTTGGCGCGCCAGTTAGGGGTGCATCGAAGATCCGCCTCTCCACCGACTGCGTCCCGCTCTTCGGTTCCCCATGGTGGACGCTGCTCCACCGACCGGACCGATACGTGCTCACGGAGGAGCCGAGGGCCTTCGATCTTTCACCCCCGCCCTATGACGGGTGCAGTGGCCACCCAAGTTCAGGTCGGAGTTGCCGCCCCGAAACAACGACGCGGCGGACCTGGCAGGTTTTCTCCAAGCATACAAGGAAGTAGTGCTGGCAGCCGACAACGACAATAAGGTCATGGCCAACTGGCTTCTGATACGTCTCCAACGTATCTATAATTTTTGATTGCTCCATGCTATATTATGTACTATTTTAGACATTATTGGGCTTTATTATCCACTTCTATATTATTTTTGGGACTAACCTATTAACCGAAGGCCCAGCCCAGAATTGTCGTTTTTTGCCTGTTTTAGGGTTTCGAAGAAAAGGAATACCAAACGGAGTCCAAACGGACTGAAACCTTCGGAAACATGATTTTCTCATCAGATAAGATCCAGGAGACTTGGACCCTCCGTCAAGAAAGCCACAAGGCGGTCACGAGGGTGGAAGGCCCCCCCTAGGTGTAACATCCAAAAATCCTAAATTTTGGAATGTTATATTAAATAAATTATTATGATTGTTTATTTGATGGTTGTGTGATTGATTGTGTGAAAATGATTGGAAATTGAAATCTTTTTGAAAGTTGAATGAGAGGGAATAAAAGGACTATCATTTTGATCTCCCTGAGTTCAAATTTATTTAATTACAAAACCCTAGAGTGAAGATAATATGACTTCTTCCATTTAAAGAAATGAAAAGGGGTTTGAAAATGATTTGTATTCCATTTTGAAATATTTTAAATTTAGAAACTTTAAGCAACTCAATGAGTTCATGGGGGAAGATAAAATGACTTCTTCATATTTGAAGAAAGAGAGTTGGAAGTTTCAAAGAAATGAATTGGAAGTCAGTTTGAAGTTATTTGAAACTCATTTTCCATTTGAAGTTGTTTGAAATTCCAAATTCAAATCCATTTGGGAGTTATTTGAGTTTCTATTCAAATTATTTTTCTCCTAAAAATAAATAAATGGAAATAAGGGTAAAATGATTCCCTTCAATGGAAAATTAGGAGAAAACAAATTTGAAATCATTTTTCTATTTAAGAAAATGATTCGTTGATTTTAAATGCAACAGTAGCACTGCTTGACTTTTATGATTTTCTATATAATCTATTTGAACTTAGAAAATAGTTCATCTTATTCCTGGTATTTTTCTGAGCATTTTAGAATATAATATGCCTATGTAATTTATTATTATTATTATTATTATTGCTCTGTTATAGTTCTGTTCTGTAAAAAAGAGACATGCACACCCGTGCGCAGGCCCAGCCAGCCACGCACTTTGGCCCGCGGCCTGCTCCCAGCGCCCGAAGGCCACCGCTCGCTCGCCTGACTCGTCTCTCTCTCTCTTGCTCGCTCGCCAGCTGCGCTAGCTGCCAGCTGGGGCCCGCCCCATCGTCCCCAACCTCCTGCTCCTCCCGTCCAGATAGAGCACGCGCGTGCCGCCCGCAACTGCCGGCCGCTCCGCTCGGGATAGAGCTCATCCGGAGTCTCCGCAGCCCCTTCTTGCGCCTATAAATTCCCCCGACGCCACTCGTTCGATTCTGCCACTCCGCAACGACTCTCACCACTCATGGCCGCTGCCTTGTCGTTTTGCATCTCGTCGGAGCCGGAGCTTCTCATCGTCGTTTATGTCGCTGGTAGCGCACCTGAACCCTCTTATTCTTTGTCAATGAACTTGCCTCGCCGTCCCGCATCTTGTTGACGTCTTTTCCTCGCCTAGGTCTTGCCGGAGACGACGCCCCGATGACCTGCGTCCTCGCTGGAGCACGGAGACGCCGCCCTTCGCTCCGCCCGTCCGGGTCACCCCGACGCGCGCCGTCGCCACCACCGGACTGCCCACGTCATGCCCGTCCCGTTCGTCTCCTTCCCCGCCGCCGAAGAGCACCGCAGGTGCCGCCGCATCCGTCGCCCGAGCCAGCGCCATCGCCATGTACGTCATCGTCGTCAAGGTGAGCGAACCACTCGCTCGCTGTTTGTTTTTTTCTTTTTCTCTAGATCGGTTTAGTTTAGTGTTTTTTAGATCGGTTAATCCGGTTTAGTTAAACCGATGGTTTTTTTGTTAGCCACCGCATAGGGTGTTGCTTATTTAGTGGCCATTCGCCGTTTAGCCTAAGCCACGAACACTACCAACCAGCCAGGATCCGCCACATGGCCAGGGGCCTGTTTGCAGTTATTTATTTTTCTGTTTAGTCCCTAAGTTTTACAGATTAGTCCCTAAACTTCGGATAGCCGTATCTTTTTAACCGTAACTCCAAATTCGATGAAACCAGCGGCAAATTCTTCGCCATGATTAGATCTATCCAGTAGCATCATGTTTGTAAACTTTAGCCAAATTCAAATTTGAACTTTATTCAGATTTGAATTCAAACTGGCCATATCTCCTAAACCGTAGCTCCGATTGATGTGATTCTTTTCGCACCGTGTCACCGTTGCCAAACCCTATCACTTGGACCTATCTCATGATATTTTTCACACATTAGGATCTGTCCATGATAGTTTTACTATTATGCCATGTATGCACTTTAGTACACATCACATCTTTGCACCCTATGTCACATGTTGTTTTGCACCTAGGATATTTCCATGCTAGTTAAGTGTGTTGAATGTTCATTTGGTTTTCCAAGACATTTGCTTTGCATGTTCTTCTTGGTTCTCTGAAATGATTTCTTATGTGAGTGCAATGTTTGACTATATAGATTTTCATCGGAGAGTGACGAATAGTTCTATTAAGTAAATTTCTGAGAGCGATATCATCTTCATCAACTATTACCAGGCAAGTTCGCATTTGACCGTTCTTCCAATTACCTATGTTTTATATTATGCACTTAGTCCTTTTGTGGTAGGATTGCATGGTAGGATTTATTGATGCCAGATGGCTATGCCGTTACCTAGTAGTTCATTGAGGTACGTTCGAACCATATACCTTAGTCACCACCGCGTAAGTTTAATTTTGCCTCGCCAATGTAGACGTGGATTGGGAAGTCTTCATTGTGAGAGATGAGTGACAAAGTAGTAAGTAGAACCAAGATAACTTAATGAACTACCTAGGCAGAGGTTTGATTTGAATGGTGGCGAAGTACAGTGGGAGCATGCATGGGAAGTCCATGGTGGTGCACCACTAGTGGTCCGCCAGGCTCAAAGAGATCAATCATATTCTCATGTCTAGACGCTTACATGTGCAGCCACAAGCCAATATGGGCTCTGGCTTAGTTGAGTAGTTAGTGTGACCCCTTCCGGGATGGGCTAGCAGATGTAGAATGAGTAGGTGTACCGGCCTATCCGTGGGTTAAGGGGGAATACTTTCGAAAGACTATGTCTCTGTCATCCTGTTCGCAAACGCTAGGTAGTGCGAGAACTTCAAGGGAGGCAATCGAGTCTTGTGGGGAAAAGTGCGCAAACCTCTGCAGAGTGTTAAAACCTAATCGATTAGCCGTGTCGCCGGTTACGGACAACTTGAGCATCTAGTAGTGGAAATGCTGGGAGATCTCATCACGCTTAATTAAACAGTTGGTTTTAAATGAAACTTTGGGAATGGATTGAGTTGGGTTTGCCAACTCATCCTATGCTATATTGTAGTGGTAGAATAATATCTTTTATTCTAGGGAAAAAACTAGCTTTATGCAAAAACTAAACTTAGAGCTTTCCACCACCCAAATTGCATGTACGAATAGGTTCGTTATTCTTATGTTGTGACTTGCCAGTACATTCAATGTACTGACCTACAGGGCTGCAACGTCTTATGTTGCAGGAATTTTCTACGATGAGTAGGAGTTACGTTGTAGGGTTACGGTCTACACTCAACTTGCCGTTGGCGTTGATGGGACTCCACACCCATTCGATTGTTTCCGCTGAGATTTATGAGGTATATATCAGTTTTACGTTATTTATACATGTGATTGCACTTTGATATATACATTGATGTACTGTGCGTGCCAGTTTACCGATCCAGGGATGGCACGGATACACAGAGGCTTGACCATTTGAGGTTGGGTCGCTACAGAGATGGTATCAGAGCACATGTTGACTGTAGGACATGACTCTAGAAACTGGAAAGCCCTTAGGAAAGGATTTCTCTTAAACTTTATTTTCAAAAAGGTCCTTTACCTCTCTTCTTTTCTGAGCTTTATCAAATTGTCCCTTTTACCTCAAATAGTCAGACAATACCACGTTCCCTTTGGACCACACGGAGGAAGAACTGATGAGACCACTCCAAGAAGGACAAGATATCAGACTTCACCATACACTAGAAGAGTTGAAGCTACAATAGTCGAAGCCTCCGAAGAATTGAAGAATTTGAAGACACTAAAGAATTCCAAGATTTATATGACCTTTAGAGGACCAAACCCCTGTTGTATACTCACGTTAGATGCGATGTTTGTGAGTTGTCATTGTTTGACGTTTTTCCCGATAGCCACAAATAAAACTTATTTTCAAAACAATATTGTGTGTATTATGTGTATCTCTCTATTTTTCTCTCTTATCTCATCCCCAAAACCCTTCGACCCAATAGATGATGAATGAAGATGGCCTTGTATTCTCTGAACCGATCACTCAGTTGGAGGCAGAGCTATGGATTCAAAACATGGAGAATCACTTCAGGAGCAATTTCGTTGCAAGGAAGAATGAGGTTCAATACGCTCTTCAGTACTTTACAAAAAGTGTTGCAACCTGGTGGAAAATGCATCAAGCCATACAAGGATGTAATGGAGCAAAAACTTGGGAGGAATTGAAGAAGGCTCTGTTGGGATCCCGTCTTATCCGGAAGCACGGTGATAACCCGATGAAGAAACCGTGTGCCTGCAAGATATGCGGAGAAATGGGAAACACCCATGAAGAACACAAGGATGGATGCCCTCATTGTGAAGGAAATCACCAAGTTGAAGAATGTCCAACCATGAAGGTTACTTGTTTCTTGTGTGAAGGAACTACGCACTACCCTGCCCAGTGTCATATTTATTCCAAGGTACAAGAAATTACCAAGCAGCAGAAGGAAGCAGTGAAAGAAGCCCTCGGGGAAAGTTTAAGAAAACCGGTGATGAAAGAAGATGTTGACGACCCTGATGGAGAAAGCCTAAACAGATTTTACTCCAATGCTTGATATTCATGTGGAGAAGAAGGACATTTTTCACAGTATTGCATGAAGGAAAACCAAGAGTATCTGGGAAACTTCCCGACGGAAGAAGTGGAGTTTGATCGACAAGAGATAGAGGAATTGATCAGAACGAAGAAGTCGAGGATGAGAAAGAGCAGGTATCCCCAGAACAACCCAATTTCTACAGAAAAGGACCTGAGTCAAATCACTTGTTACAGGTGCAAGGATTTAGGTCATTACACTAGCAAATGCCCAGCAAGGAAGCCAAGAACCCAAGGAGCCAAGATAACCACCAGGAAGCCCCTGGATTTGTCTGAAGTCATTTGTTTATGCTGCAAAGGAGTAGGACATTTTGCCAGAGAATGTTCAGACCCGAGGAGAGCTGGAGCAGAGTAGTTGAGATCTTGATATTGGAATAAAGCATGTAATAAAGTTGGAATGCACTTTTATTTTCATTGGGGATGTTGAGTTGAGTTATGAAATGGAAATTGTAATAGCTCGTGAAGCAATAAAAGTTGAGGTGTTGGAATCTCATGTGAAATGTTATAAGTTGTTGTTGATTGTGAGTGCCTCTCTCGCTATGTCACCCAGACTTAAACCTTGAACCCATGGATGAGCTAACCCCAAACCTTTCCCCGTAAAATAACCACATTTCACCCAAGGAAATACATACAGTATCCTGAGTACCCCTTCTATCTTATACCTGCAGATGACAACACTTTACGAGTCTTTTCTCAAGGGCCTAGAAACGATCATGACCCTGACTAGTGATCAGGATTACCCAAAAATCCTGAAGGACATGATGAAGCATATTCATCTTGAAGGAGATGCAGTCTACAAGGGTTATCCTTTAATGGAGAAGGAAGTTGAACTTTGGTATGTGGAGGTACACCTCCACCATGTGAGGGGAGTTTGCCCAAAGACTATGGGTCAATACTTTTTCATTTCTCGAGTGCCACGAGAAACATTCTTTGATTCTGTTTGTGAAGCTGCTATGGAAGCCATATGTCAGATTGGAGAAATACTAGAAGCAAGACTCTGTCACACTCAGGAATACCTGAGGGAGGTGCAGGCAGAGGTGATGGAGAGGAAGCTCATGGCCACCACGATGAAGCAAAACATCGATGATTTGAAGGATCGCACCGCACAATTCTAGTGGGACTGAAGTACCTTCAAGTAGGGGAAATGAATAAAGATGGAAGTAATGCTTGACCATACCAAACTATGTGGATGGCAGCTTTTGTAACAGAGTACTTTTGAAATGTGAGTTTTGAGTAGTGATTAAGGATATAATAAAGGATTTGATATGAAGAGAATATGAATTATGGATGAACTAGTGCATTTTTTGGCGATACTTGTTTGTGTGAACACTTGTTCAATGGAAAAGAAAATGTATTCCATAGAGTGGGGTTTGGACAAATGAGTTGGACTTTTGTTTTAGTTATGATGGTTACCCCAAGAGTATGAAGTAATGAAGTACTATTGGATTTAAATGAGATGTAATATGGAACAATAATAGCTCCAAGGATGAGTTAAAGTTATACAAGTGTTGAAGTGGGCCCATAACCCACAGTACCCAGGATTTGATAAGGAAACAAGCACAATCTTGTTGAAGAAAAGAATTCTGGAAGAAGCTGTGAGTTCATCAGCAGACGTTCCATAGGAGGTTACGTAAATCCGAGAGTTGTGAAGAAATGATAGAGGTTTTGTTTGGCTTGCAGGACCAATGGATTTATCGGACCCAGTTCGTGGAGAAGAGAAGTTGTGCAATGCTTGTGAGGATGCCCAAGTGTTAGAATACGTGATTCACTATCTGCGTATGTGGTAATGATTCAAGTACGGGATGGATTGGCCCCCATACCGGAGACTTCTATCATGAGCTATCATATGTTGATAAAAAAATCAGAGAGACTTAAAACTCTAGAAGAGTGTCGACACGATAAGCCAAAAACCTTAGGATGGTAGGACGATGGAACCCTTTACAAGCAGTGTTACCAATCGTAGGTTATACGGTGAGATTCAACCCAGACCCATTTCCTGTAGGAGAAACCAAAAATTGTCGACCACCATGAGGTTTTTGATAGTTGTTTAGCATTGGCGCCAGACCTGTCAAGTCCCAGAAGGATTCTATTTTGATGCAAGGACTCCTGATTTTGAGGAAAAGGCCATGCCCTTACCGGAAGAGCAAAACTGACGGAGTTATCTCGGAGAATATCAAAAAGACCGGCACTGTCAACGCAAAGGACATAGTACATGAGTTTAGTCGGAACCATAACCATGATTCTAACGGTGGTAGCACCCCATACCATGTGTTGATGAATGGATTTTCAAGGAGACCCCCCCCCAAACCTAACCTTCTTTCTAGCCTCTCTGAATCTCGAGGACGAGATTTATTTTAAGGGTGGTAGTTTGTAACATCCCAAAATCCTAAATTTTGGAATGTTATATTAAATAAATTATTATGACTGTTTATTTGATGGTTGTGTGATTGATTGTGTGGAAATGATTGGAAATTGAAAACTTTTTGAAAGTTGAATGAGAGGGAATAAAAGGACTTTCCCAAAACTTCTCATCTTGCATTTTGATCTCCCTGAGTTCAAATTCATTTCATTACAAAACCCTAGAGTGAAGATAATTTGACTTCTTCCATTTAAAGAAATGAAAAGGGGTTTGAAAATGATTTGAATTCCATTTTGAAATATTTTAAATTTAGAAACTTTAAGCAACTCAATGAGTTCATGAGGGAAGATAAAATGACTTCTTCATATTTGAAGAAAGAGTGTTGGAAGTTTCAAAGAAATGAATTGGAAGTAACTTTGAAGTTATTTGAAACTCATTTTCCATTTGAAGTTGTTTGAAATTCCAAATTCAAATCCATTTGGGAGTTATTTGAGTTTCTATTCAAAATATTTTTCTCCTAAAAATAAATAAATGGAAATAAGGGTAAAATGATTCCCTTCAATGGAAGATTAGGAGAAAACAAATTTGAAATCATTTTGCTATTTAAAAAAAATGATTTTTGTTGATTTCAAATGCAACAGTAGCACTGTTTGACTTTTATGATTTTCTATATAATTTATTTGAACTTGGAAAATAGTTCATCTTATTCTTGGTAATTTTCTCAACATTTTGGTATATAATATGCCTATGTAATTTTTTTATTATTATTATTATTATTATTATTGCTCTGTTATAGTTTTGTTTTGTAAAAAAAAGAGACACACACACCCGCGCGCAGGCCCAGCCAGCCACGCACTTTGGCCCGCGGCCTGCTCCCAGCGCCCAAAGGCCACCGCTCGCCCTCTTGACTCGTCTCTCTCTTTCTGTCTCGCTCGCCAGCTGCGCTCCCTGCTAGCTGGGGCCCGCCCCATCATCCCCAACCTCCCGCTCCTCCCGTCCAGATAGAGCACGCGCGTGCCGCCCGCAACTGCCGGTCGCTCCGCTCGGGATAGAGCTCATCCGGAGTCTCCGCAGCCCCTTCTCGCGCCTATAAATTCCCCCGACGCCCCTCGTTCGATTCTGCCACTCCGCAACGACTCTCACCACTCGTGGCCGCTGCCCCGTCGTTTCGCATCTCGCCGGAGCCGGAGCTTCTCGTTGTTGTTTACGTCGCTGGTAGCGCACCCGAACCCTCTTATTCTTTGTCAATCAACTGGCCTCGCCGTACCACATCTTGTTGACGTCTTTTCCTCGCCTAGATCTTGCCAGAGACGCCGCCCCGATGACCTGCGTCCTTGCTAGAGCACGGAGACGCCGCCCTTCGCTCCGCCCGTCTGGGTCACCCCGATGCGCGCCGTCGCCACCACCGGACTGCCCATGTCGTGCCCGTCCGGTTCGTCTCCTTCCCTGCCGCCGAAGCGCACCGCAGGCGCCGCCCCATCTGTCGCCCGAGCTAGCGCCGTCGCCCTGTACGTCGTCGTTGTCAAGGTGAGCGAACCGCTCGCTCGCTGTTCATTTTTTTTCTTTCTCTCTAGATCGGTTTAGTTTAGTGTTTTTTTATGTCGGTTAATCGGGTTTAGTTAAACCGAACGGTTTTGGTTAAACGGATGGTTTTTTTGTTAGCCACCGCATAGGGTTTTGCTTATTTAGTGGCCGTTCGCCGTTTAACCTAAGCCGAGAACACTACCAGCCAGCCAGGATCTGCCACGTGGCCAGGGGCCTGTTTGTAGTTATTTATTTTTTTGTTTAGTCCCTGAGTTTTATAGATTAGTCCCTAAACTTCGAACAGCCGTATATTTTTAATCGTAAGTCCAAATTCGATGACACCAGCGGCAAATTCTTCGTCATGATTAAATCTATCCAGTAGCATCATGTTTGTAAACTTTTTCCAAATTCAAATTTGAACTTTATTCAGATTTGAATTCATACTCCAACTGGCCATATCTCCTAAACCATAGCTCCGATTGATGTGATTCTTTTTGCACCATGTCACCATTGCCAAACCCTATCACTTGGACCTATCTCACGATATTTTTCACACATTAGGACCTGTCCATGATAGTTTTACTTTTATGCCATGTATGCACTTTAGTACACATCACATCTTTGCACCCTATGTCACATGTTGAATGTTCATCTGGTTTTCCAAGACATTTGCTTTGCATGTTCTTCTTGGTTCTCTAAAATGATGTCTTATGTGAGTGCAATGTTTGACTTTATAGATTTTCATCGGAGAGTGACGAATAGTTATATTAAGTAAATTTCTGAGAGCGATATCATTTTCATCAACTATTACCAGGCAAGCTCGCATTTGACCGTTCTTCCAATTACCAATGTTTTATATTATGCACTTAGTCCTTTTGTGGTAGGATTGCATGGTAGGATTTATTGATGCCAGATGGCTATGTCTTTACCTAGTAGTTCATTGAGGTACATTTGAACCATATACCTTTGTTACCACCGCGTAAGTTTAATTTTGCCTCGCCAATGTAGACGTGGATTGGGAAGTGTTCATTGTGAGAGATGAGTGACAAAGTAGTAAGTAGAACCAAGATAACTTAATGAACTACCTGGGCGGAGGTTTGGTTTGAATGGTGGCGAAGTACAGTGGGAGCATGCATGGGAAATCCATGGTGGTGCACCACTAGTGGTCCGTCCGCCCAGGCTCAAAGAGATCAATCATATTCTCATGTCTAGAAGCTTACGTGTGCAGCCACAAGCCAATATGGGCTCTGGATTAGTTGGGTAGTTAGTGTGACCCCTTCCGGGATGGGCTAGCAGATGTAGAATGAGTAGGTGTACCAGCCTATCCGTGGGTTAAGGGGGGATACTTTCGGAAGACTATGTCTCGGTCATCCTGTTCTCAAACGCCAGGCAGTGCGAGAACTTCAAGGGAGGCGATCAAGTCTTGTGGGGAAAAGTGCGCAATCCTCTGCAGAGTGTTAAAACCTAATCGATTAGTTGTGTCCCCGGTTACGGACAACTTGGGCATTTAGTAGTGGAAATGATGGGAGATCTCATCACGCTTAATTAAACCGTTGGGTTTTAAATGAAAATTTGGGAATGGATTGAGTTGGGTTTGCCAACTCATCCTATGCTATATTGTAGTGGTAGAATAATATATTTTATTCTAAGGAAAAAACTAGCTTTATGCAAAAACTAAACTTAGAGCTTTCCACCAGCCAAATTGCATGTACGAATAGGTTCATTATTCTTATGTTGTGACTTGCCAGTACATTCAATGTACTGACCTACAGGCTTGCAACGTCTTATGTTACAGGAATTTTCTACGACGAGTAAGAGTTACGTTGTAGGATTACAGTCTACACTCAACTTGTTATTGGCGTTGATGGGACTCCACACCCATTCGATTGTTTCCGCTGAGATTTATGAGGTATATATATCAGTTTTACGTTATTTATACATGTGATTGCACTTTGATATATACATTGATGTAATGTGTGTGCCAGCTTACCGATCCAGGGATGGCATGGATACACAGAGGCTTGGCCGTTTGAGGTTGGGTCGCTACACTAGGGCGCGCCCCCTGCCTCGTGGGCCCCTCGAAGCTCCACCGACGTACTTCTTCCTCCTATATATATCCACGTACCCCCAAACGATCAGGGACGGAGCCAAAACCCTAATTCCACCGCCGCAACTTTCTGTATCCACGAGATCCCATCTTGCGACCTATTCCGGAGCTCCGCTGGAGGGGGCATCGATCACGGAGGGCTTCTACATCATCATCCAAGACCCTCCTATGAAGTGTGAGTAGTTTACTTTAGACCTACGGGTCCATAGTTAGTAGCTAGATGGCTTCTTCTCTGTTTTTGGATCTCAATACAATGTTCTTCCCCTCTCTTGTGGACATCTATTCGACGTAATCTTATTTTTGCGGTGTGTTTGTTGAGACCAATGAATTGTGGGTTTATGATCCAGTCTATCTATGAATAGTATTTGAATCTTCTCTGAATTCTTTTATGTATGATTGGTTATCTTTGCAAGTCTCTTCGAATTATTAGTTTGGTTTGGCCTACTGATTGATTTTTCTTGCCATGGGAGAAGTGCTTAGCTTTGGGTTCGATCTTGCGGTGTCCTTTCCCAGTGACAGAAGGGGCAGCAAGGCACATATTTTATCGTTGCCATAGAGGATAACAAGATGGTTTTTTTATCATGTTGCATGAAACTATCCCTCTACATCATGTCATCTTGCTTAAGGCGTTACTCTGTTTTTAACTTAATACTCTAGATGCATGCTGGATAGCGGTCGATGAGTGGAGTAATAGTAGTAGATGCAGAATCATTTCGGTGTACTTGTCACGGACGTGATGCCTATATACATGGTCATACCTAGATATTCTCATAACTATGCTCAATTCTGTCAATTGCTCAATAGTAATTTGTTCACCCACCATAGAATACTTATGCTCTTGAGAGAAGCCAGTAGTGAAACCTATGGCCCCTGGGTCTCTTTCTCATCGTAATCTCCATCACGAGGGTGGAGGGCGCCCCCCCTAGGGCGCGCCCCCTACCTCGTGGGCCCCTCGAAGCTCCACCGACGTACTTCTTCCTCCTATATATATATCCACGTACCCCTAAACGATCGGGGACGGAGCCAAAAACCTAATTCCACCGTCGCAACTTTCTGTATCCACGAGATCCCATCTTGGGGCCTGTTCCGGAGCTCTGCCGGAGGGGGCATCGATCACGGAGGACTTCTACATCATCATACAAGCCCCTCCGATGAAGTGTGAGTAGTTTAATTCAGACCTACGGGTCCATAGTTAGTAGCTAGATGGCTTCTTCTCTCTTTTTGGATGTCAATACAATGTTCTCCCCTTCTCTTGTGGAGATCTATTCGATGTAATCTTCTTTTTGCGGTGTGTTTGTTGAGACCGATGAATTGTGGGTTTATGATCCAGTCTATCTATGAATACTATTTGAATCATCTCTGAATTCTTTTATGTATGATTGGTTATCTTTGCAAGTCTCTTCAAATTATCAGTTTGGTTTGGCCTACTAGATTGGTTTTTCTTGCCATGGGAGAAGTGCTTAGCTTTGGGTTCGATCTTGCGGTGTCCTTTCCCAATGACAGAAGGGGCAGCAAGGCACGTATTGTATCGTTGCCATCGAGGATAAAAAGATGGGGTTTTTATCATATTGCATGAAACTATCCCTCTACATCATGTCATCTTGCTTAAGGCATTACTCTGTTTTTAACTTAATACTCTAGATGCATGCTGGATAGCGGTCGATGAGTGGAGTAATAGTAGTAGATGCAGAATCGTTTCGGTCTACTTGTCACGGACGTGATGCCTATATACATGATCATAACTAGATATTCTCATAACTATGCTCAATTCTGTCAATTGCTCAACAGTAATTTGTTCACCCACCGTAGAATACTTATGCTCTTGAGAGAAGCCACTAGTGAAACCTATGGCCCCTGGGTCTCTTTCTCATCTTATCAATCTCGATCACTTTATTATTGCTTTGCTTTTACTTTTTACTTTGCATCTCTATACCAAAAATACCAAAAATATTATTTATCATCTCTATCAGATCTCACATTCGTAAGTGACCGTGAAGGGATTGACAACCCCTAAGCGTGTCGGTTGCGTTGAGCTATTGTTTTTGTGTAGGTACGAGGGACTCGAGCGTGGCCTCCTACTGGATTGATACCTTGGTTCTCAAAAACTGAGGGAAATACTTACGCTACTTTGATGCATCATCCCTTCTCCTTCGGGGAAATCCAACACAGTGCTCAAGAGGTAGCAGCTTCCCATGGCCCTCACAGGCGCACCGCGCGCCTCGCTTCTCATCTTGCCAGTGTCTTCTCTAGCCTCCGGGAGGAGCTGCACGGCCTCTTCATCGCGTGCTTGGCGGCGCCGGCGCCCCATGCCGTCGTAGCCCTCCTCGGCGATTCGCAGGCGCCTCCCTTGGGCCGCCGTGTCAAGCAGTTCTTCCGTGAGGTGGGTGCCGCTCACATACAGCAGGGAGCTCCTCCGAGCTGGGTGGTGCCTAAGGCCGACCTCACCTTCGACTTAAGGGACCACCGTGGGAGCCGGCGTGCTCCCGATGCTTTGCACCCCCACCATCTTCAACATAGCGGTCACCAAGACCCTCATCGATGGTGGAGCCGGCCTCAATGTGCTCTCTATGGAAGCTTTTGGGTTGCTTCACATGCTCCATGGCCGGCTGCAACCCACCAAGCCTTTCTCTGGAGACATCGACGGCTCCACCTGCCCCCTGGGGCATATCCTCCTCCTCGTCACCTTCGGCACCCGCGACAACTACCGTACCGAGCTTATCGACTTCGACATCGCCCGCATCAGCCTCTCGTAAAACACCATGCTCGGGTATCTGGCTTTGGCCAAGTTCATGGAAGCAACCCACCCTGCCTACAATCATATGAGAATGCCGGGAAGCAGTTGCATCCTCACTGTGGCGGGGGACACAAAGGAAGCGTTGTTGGCCCCCAATCTCGCCTTCAGGGTTGTAGCCGCCGCGCGACCGAATGAGGAAGGGGCCCCGGAGGCTCTGGGGGCTGTGCCGGCGAAGAAGAAGCAGTTGTTCTCTCAAGATCGTTCCAAGATGAAGCAGGTGCTGGTTGACAAGGACGGGGCATCAGGCACCACCTTCACCATATGCGCCGCCCTCCCTCCAGACCAAGAGAAGGCATTGGTCAGTTTCTTGCGCATGAACAAGGATGTGTTCACGTGGGAGCCCGAGGACCTGGTTGGAATTCTGAGAGGGATAATCGAGCATCACCTGAGGGTGTGCTCCAATGTACACCCGGTGAAGCAGAAGGCATGGCGGCAGTCCACGGAGAAGCACTCGTTAATCTCCCAGGAGACATGAAGCTGGTGTCATTCGGGAGGTGCGGTACCCAGAATGGCTGGCGAACCCGGTCATTGTCCCCAAGAAAGGCGGGAAGGAGCGCAAGTGCGTTGATTTCACCAACCTCAACAATGCTTGCCCTCAAGACCCCTTCCCGCTTCCTCGCATTGATTAGATCTTCGACTCCACCGCCGAGTGCGATCTGCTGTGCTTTCTGGACGCCTTCTCGGGCTACCACCAAATCAAGATGGTGGTGCAGTATGTTGAGAAAACGGCTTTTCTGACCCCGTGCAAGGCGTATTGCTAAAACTGCATGCCGTTTGGGCTGCGCAACGCCGGAGGAATCTTCCAGCGGTTGATGCAGATCGCTCTAGGCCGGCAGCTCGGAAGGAATGCCGAGGCCTACGTCGATGACATAGTGGTGAAATCTTGGGAGGCAAGGACCCTTATTCAAGACCTGGAAGAGACCTTTGCCATCCTGCACAAGGTGGATCTGTGGTTCAACCCGGAGAAATGTGTGTTTGGCGTCCCCTCCGGCAAGCTCCTAGGATTCCTGGTGTAGCAAAGGGGGTCAAGGCCAATCTGGAGAAGGTCAAGGCAATAGAAAGGATGAGCCCACCACATACCCCCAAGGAGGTGCAGAAGGTGGCGGGCTGCGTGACTTGGCTGGGGCGCTTCATCTCCAAGCCGGGGGAACGCGCCCTCCCATTCTTCAAGCTCATGAAGAAAAAAGGACCATTCGAGTGGACTACGGAGGCTGACACAACATTCCAATACCTCAAGTAATACCTCACCAGCCCGCCGGTAATGGCAGCGCGACGCCCCCTCGAGCCCTTGGTGCTCTACCTGGCCGCCACGCCTCACTCAGCCAACACAGCGCTCGTGGCGGTCCAGGAGGAGCGCCTGGCCAAGGGCTCTCGGAGCAGCACCCCGCACCCAGTCGAGATGCAGCAGCTTGAGGACGTTGCTCCTGAGGCCTCGGCTACCTCAGCAGATGACCAAGCTCCTCAGTATGGTGCCCCTAAGACCTCGGCAGCCCCAACGAGCAACCAAGCTCCTGAGGCCATCCAGTCTCAGGAGGTACAAGACTCCACCAACACTTCCGCCCTGATCGACCACCCAGTGTACTTCGTTAGCATGGTGCTACGCAATGCTCGGGCACGCTACCATATGTAGCAAAAGCTCTTGCTCACACTCCTCGTCGCCTCCCACAAGTTGTGCCACTACTTCCAGGGCCACCCCATCAAGGTTGTCTTAGATCACCCCCTAGAGAGGGTGCTCCGGATCCCCAATGTTGCGGGGAGGGTTGCTGAATGGAACATTGAACTACAAGTGTTCCAATTGGAGTTTAGCACTAGTAGAGTCATCAAGGGCGCAACACTCGCTGACTTCGTGGTGGAATGGACCGACGTCCCTAGCCCCGAAGTAGAACAGGAACGACCCCTCTTGCCTGGAAGCAAGGCTCTGGACGGTTAGGTCATGTAATTCTACGATGCGTCCGCGCGTCAAGGCGCGGGGGCTGGAGCCGTGCTCATCACCCAGCCAGCACAAGCTCTACTACATGGTGTAGCTCTGCTTCTAGCAGGGCGAGAAGTTCTCCAATAACATCGCGGAATATGAAGGCCTGATCGCCGGTCTCAAGGCTGCGGTAGCTTTGGGAGTGAAGCGTCTCACCATCAAGGGCGACTCCCAGCTCCTCGTCAACTTCTCCAACAAAGTGTATGAGCCGAAGGATGAGGACATAGAGGCATACCTCGAGGAGCTACACAGAATTGAGAAACAGTTCCTGGGCCTGGAATTGCAGCACGTGCCGCGCGGCATGAACAAGGAGGCAGATGACATCGTCAGGAGGGTGTCCCGGTGCCTGCCACAAGAGCCTGGCATCTTCGAGGAGTGGCTCTTCAAGCCATCGGCAGCCCCCTCCACCATGCAACCAGCAACACCTCAGGAGGAGCTTCCCCCAGCACCACCCTCAGGCACACTTGCTTGTGGCCCGACCTCGGGGGCCCATCTGCTCCTCGCGCTTAAGCCTCAGGAGGGGTGCTGGACTGAAGAGTTCAAGGCGTACCTGCTTCAGGGCACCCTGTCGGAGAAGGAGGAAGATGCGGAGCGTGTGGCTCGCCAAACCACTACTTACTACATTCAGGATGGTGAGCTCTATTGGAAGCAGCCAAACGATGTCTGTTTGCAGTGCATCTCCAGGGAGCAAGGACACAAGCTGCTGGCTGACATACATGGCAGGGACTGCAGGCATCACTCTTCATCGTGTACACTCATGGGCAAGGCGTTCCGCAGTGGATTCTACGAGCCAACGACGCTCAACAACGCTACCGAGTTGGTGAGATCCTGCGAAGCCTGCCAATTCCATGCCAAGCAGATCCAACAGCCCGCTCAAGGTCTCTAGACCATCCCGCTCTCGTGGCCGTTCGCGGTCTGTGGGCTGGACATCTTGGGCCTATTCCCTCGAGCGCCTGGGGCTACCGCTACCTCTACGTCGCCATCGATAAGTTCACCAAGTGGGTGGAGGCAGAGGCCGTCCGCACCATCCCGGCTGGCTCGGCGGTCAAGTTCATCAAGGGCATCGTGAGCCGGTTCGGGGTCCCTAACCGCATCATCACTCACAATGGCTTGCAGTCCACTAGCAGCCTTTTCAAAACATATTATGCTAACCTTGGAATGCAGAGATGCTACACCTTAGTGGCACACCCCAGGAGCAACGGCCAAGCCGAGCGCGCCAATGCGGAGGTCCTGAGAGGCCTCAAGGTAAGAATGTTCAAGAAGAAGCTCGAGGCCTACAACAGGGGCTGGCTGGACGAGCTCCAGTCCGTGTTGTGGTCCATCCGCACCACCCCGACCAAGCCAACAGGCGAAGCTCCATTCTTCCTCGTCTATGGAGTCGAAGCGGTTATCCCGCACGAGGTCAGGCATCACTCCACGTGGGTCTTGGCATTTGACGAGGCAGGCGAGGACGCCTCGTGGGGGATGGACATCTTCTTGGGGGAGGAACACTGCCGTCAAGCCTCGCTCTGAGCAGCAAGGTACCAGCATGGTTGCGGTTGTATCACTGCCGCAGCGTCCGGTCCAGGACGCTCGAGGTGTCTGATCTCGTCCTGAGGCTGGTGCTCTCTAGGGAGGGGCTGCTCAAGCTCTCACCCATGTGGGAGGGCCCGTTCAGGATCACCCATGTCTCCAGGCCTGGCGCCGCGTGCCTGGAGACGGAGGACGGGATCCCCATCCAGAACGCCTAGAACATCTAGCACCTCCAGAAGTTCTACCCATGAAGCAAGGCCCCGTTCCTGTGAAGGTCTCCGCTCGTGACACTCTCATGTAATAACGAGTGGGGCTGTACATGCCCTGGAGTCTCCTGAGTGCCACCCGCGGGCCTCACGGGGGCTCCCTCCCATGTCCTAGTGGTAGCAGTTAGCTCCATGCTGGTGAGAAGACTAGACTAGGTGTCGGACGCAACTGTTCTTTTGCTTGCTTTCTATAGTTGGTTGCAACTTTTTAATGGAATTCGGAGTGTCCGCGTTTTTATGTTTGCCTGAGTTGGATTTTTCTCCTCTTGCTTTGCTCACCTCTCAGTCTTGGCCCTGGACGAGCGGCAGTTGCCCGTCGCTCCTCCTCGTGCGTCCCGCGCGCGGGGCCCTAGGCAGGTGTGCATGCATGTTTGGGTTCGCCCGCACGCAAACACACCTTGCTGAAACCCCGTTTCCCTAGTGCTTCGTCCTCCTTAATCATCGTCAGAAGCTCTTGAATGAGCTTGTGGACATGCGCACCCTCTCAATTCCATGCCCCCGAGAAGTGCGACGCGGTGCGTAAGCCACAACCAACCCACGCCCGGGGGCTCGCGCAAGGAAGAACAAGGTGCCCCATCAAGTTTTCTAACAACCCTGCAGCTCTACAACGCCTCCTGAGGTTGGCGGCTCCTGAGCCGTCAGGAAGGAGGCTTTGCCAGGTGCCATTGGAAGGGTGCACCCTCGCAAGATTGGAAACTACTGCAAACACTTCAAGATAAGTTACCCTAACCGCACCTACTCGGGACATGGATAACATGGCATAAGTGCATGAAATCAAATTAATAAACATAGCATAGTGACATAAAGTGCCATGGTTCGGTACACACACCAACGGGGTACTCTACTTTTTTGAAATGCAGGAGAAGGAAAGGTTAAACAAAAGCAGGTCGCACGCCTGCAGCAGTTCTCGAGGCCAGGATCCAGCCATGGCCGGAGCTCAGTCCGAGCCTTCCTCCTACTTCACCAGAGCACGGCGGTGAGATGGCCCGTCGCCTTCCCCGATTAGAGCACGTCGGCGAGGTGGATGATCATAGCCGCCACTGTTGGTGCTCCCGCCGGAGGAGGTGCCGCCGCCGCAGGGACTGCCGTGGTCCTCTCCAAGGGCAAGCTCACCCTCGTCGTCGTCGCGGCCATCGTCAAGGCCAAGCTCATCGTCGCTGCTGCCATCTTCGGGGCAGCACCCCACGCGGCGGCCGTCTTCCCCAAACACCCTCACAGAGGGTCTCGAGGTCGTCGTACTTGAAGTGGAGGGTGCACCTCTGGCTCTGGACGCGCGCATGGGCAAACGCCGGCCAGCCGCGGGTCAAGGACACATTGCCGGTGGCGGTGACCTCGACTTCAGCCCATGAGGCCCGAATACAGCAGCCATCCGCCTGCAGCCAGAGGACGTCGAGCCCCGCAGTCGGAACACTACTAGGAAAAGGCCTACTAGTGGCGCACCTATTTTTCCTACTAATGGCACGCTACAGGTGCGCCACTAGTATCACGCCATTAGTACTTTTTTACTAATGGCGCACCTGTGGTGCGCCATTAGTATCTTGTATACTAATGGTGCACCATGTAGTGCGTCATTAATATAGCCCACGGTGCGCCATTAGTATGCCTCCCAGGGGGCCATATTCACCCATGCGCTTTGGCATACTAATGGCGCACTAGTGGATGATGCGCCATTAGAGTCCTTTTCGCAGTGCGCCATTAGTGTGCTGAGTGGTGCGCCACTAGTATGAATATTAGGGATTATTTTTTTCTGATATTTGCACAGGTTACAAAACATATTACTGCACATAATATAGAGAGCACAACATATAAACAGCAGATTCATCGAATACAATAAAAGATTAGTCTCCGAATACAATTCATCATATTAGTCTCCGAATTCAAAAGACCGAACAAAGATAGAACATTACAAGTCTCGAGTCCGCGAGTAGCGATTTTGTCGGAAGTAATACTAATCCTAACAAGTCCTACTAATCATCATCATACAACTTCTACTCGTTATTAAAAACAAGTCATACGATCATCATCTTGATAGTCATCGATTTAACCCTACTTAATTGTTCTTAGCACATGATCATCAGTATTAGGAAGGACCTAAATACCCTATTTAAGGTAAAATAGCATAAAACAATATAGACCCTGACTCTCCATTATGGAGAATGGAGATAATCATGTCTCCAATTCTTGCGCTTCGCTTCCTTTTGCTTCCAAGAACCTCCTTACAACTGTCCATACATTTTGTCCATCCTTTGATTTGCATATCTCCACTTCTTTTAGAAATCTGGTATGGACAGTTGAGGTTCGTAGGATGACCTGGCTGTATGTTCAAAACATTAAGGCTACCTTTCTGATACATCAAATGAGGCACACAATTATCTGGGATTATCTGTTGAAAAACATAGTAATAACTTCATAGTTAGCAATGATGTACTAGTTCTAGAAGTATGCAAAAGATGCACGGGTGTCGTAATAGTAAAAAATCTTACCAGGGTATCTCCATGGTAGTTACTGTAGTTGAACACATGCACTAGTGGCACTTATTGACCGTAATGTTGAGGAGTTTGATTGCAGATATTGTAATTCTCAATGTCAGTACAAAATCCGACCAGATGATTTTTCTCCTTGTAAGTTGTTAATTCGGAGCCATTGGTGTAGTGGGTTTTGTCTACCATCTCCCGCACATTCTTTGAACAATGAAAATAAGATGTCAATGGAAATAAGCTGTCAACTATTTTGAAATAAACAATATAAATTAGCTAATAACTATGTTTGAGAAACTCACATAGCGGTAGAATTGGAGGCTTATCAACAAGGACCCAAATGTCCATATTGTCTTGCTCGATTTTAGGATCACCAAGATCCATGGTGACAAGCATACCCTCATCAAAACCATACATCTTGAAAAATGCTTCCCAATTTTTGCAACCAAAATGGGTTACGCTCCCAAAATTATACAGATTTACTTCAAAATCCACATCGTGATGAGTCCTTAGGTGAATTTTCTTTGTTTCGGAAATTTCATTGTCTTCAAAATCCATCCTCTCCAAGACACAGCGTCTTGCATGGCATGGGATAAGCTATACTCAAATTGTAAAAGATGAAAATTACATGTTGAAATAGTTGAAGTCATGCTTAATTATGAAAATAACACTTGTCGTCGTTGTGTACCGTTTCAACTTCGAAGGTCTCCTCGAGCTTAATGCTGAAGCGCCGATCATCGTCCAGGTGAGGCATGTCGCACAGACCTCGATCGTCGTGGCACCAGCTGCACTCCCCCGGTAGACTTTCGTCGTCCGATCACGACATATCCTACGTTCATAATTCAAAACTACATCATCTCTTGCGTTGGGTCCAATAAGATAATCCACAGTGTGGTGAAAACACGCCCTTCAAACTGGTTTGAGCTATTGGTGAATGGAGATGGTCTAAGATTTTCAGTAGTAAGAAGTGAAGTGGTAATTTTGAGAGCAAATGGTTAGGATGAGTGGTTCCTCTTTCCCGTTTAGCTGTACAATAGAATATTGTTAGTCATGCACACTTGTGCATTTTCAACCAGGCCCAGTGTAGTTGGCCTAAAAACATTTCTTTCTTTAAGCATGCTACATCCATCTCAAGTATTTATGGTCAAGGGTTAGCAGGGCCATCCAAATAGAATATGTGGTATGGGATTTTTTTAGTAGGTCATCCTACCAGATTAGGGTTTATCGATGATGAGCAACTGACATTAGTAATAACTATGAGTTGATATCACACTTCTATATGTATAACACAAGAGGCAGTTGATCCTACTTAATTAAGTACTAATATACCCCGGCCCATGCATTAGTCGCAAGTACCCCATATGTCCTATTTTTAGCAAAGTCATGCTAAAATTCACGGAAAATTTCAGCATGACCTTTGCTGAAAATAGGACATATGGATTACCCGAATTTGCCGAAACGGAAGTTAATCGTCATTCCAGCAAACTCAAGGGCCTCTCGGGGTACCTGCAAAATCATTATCCCCGCGCAATGAAGTTGCCAATGGGTCATTTCAGAAGATCACAAGTAGCATCATCACAAGTACAACATCATCACAAGTACAACAACAGCAGCAGTGAATACAGGCATAACAGCAGCAGCAGGTTTATTCTTCTTCTTCATAAACATTAATTGGTGTGGGTGACTCTATCTGCCCTCTAATGACTCACTCAACTTAACAGGACAACCCACAAGCATTTTTTTTGATTCCAACAACTGTTGTAAAATACATCCAGCAAAGGTGCTCTAAAATAAGAAATACTACCCCCCAAATCTTTAGCTCAATTCTGAAAATACATGGCTAGGACAATGGTAGCATTCAACCACAAGCCCAATCCTATACTTAACTAGGCCCAGGTCCATTAAATTCTTACAGAAACCAAGAAATGGAATCAACTCCCCTTGTTGTTTATTCGGTCATGGGAGATGCCATGTCTCAAAAATATCAAGTAGCACCATGTCTGCAACTACTACTGTAAATAATACACCTGTTAACACGTTTCTGAACATACATCCAGCAAAGATGCTCTAAAAAATACTATGGCCCACGCCCACCCACCCCATCCTAGCTACTAGTACCACTTTCAAGTAATACACATGTTAGTTCAATTCTAAAAATACATGCAGCAAAGATACACCTCTTCTAATGACGTGATACTTTGAACAAACCTCCAGGACTCCCAAATGAGTTAAGAAATGGCTAACAGTTTTCCTAGTCTAGCAGAGCCTGTCATTGCAAATTCAGTTAAGTGTTTGCTTGCTTTAGTTTGACAGAAATGTTTCAGTTAAGTGTTCAGCTAACTTCAGACTTAAGAATAACGATGAAAATTTCAGACTTGGCAGTACAAATTCAGAACAAGGAGTTGGAAGAGAGAGGATGGCTCACCGTGGAGGAGTGGAGGACGAGGGTGCATCGATGGCGGGCTGAGGACGAGGGTGCGTCGATGGCGGGCTGAGGACGAGGATAGGCAGGACGACGGCGATGGCAGCGTAGCAGCGGGCCCCGTGCTCCTTCTTTAGAGGAGGGGAGAGGCGGTCAAGGACGACGGCGATGGCGGCGTAGCAGCGGGTCCCGTTCTCTATGCGGAGGCTAGGGCAGTCGAGTCAGTTAGGGGTAGGAGGCCGAAGGCGATGGACGGGCGGAGGAGGAGGGGGGCTTACGGGCGGAGGAGACCGGGCGGCGGCGCAGTGGGTCAGCGTAGTGGGTCCGTCGTGGCGGCAGGCCATCGGCGGCGAGGACCGAGACGGCGAGGCGGGGCGCGGGGGTCGTCGGAGTGGGTGTGGAGCGAGGGGGGAAGTGAATCTGGCGAGGGAGGGACGAAGGGATCGGGCGAATTAGCTATGGGGAGATTACTAATGGCGCACCCCCTGGCGGTGCGCCATTAGTATGTTTTTTTATAGCAATGGCGCACCCCCGAGCGGTGCGCCATAAGTAATCTTTTTTTAGATAGCAATGGCGCACCAGCCAGCGGTGCACCATAAGTAATTTTTTTATATTTTTTGTTGCATCTAATAATTTTTTAGAAAATGAATATGAATATGAAACAATAATAAATTTTTATAAAAACACTAATAATTTTTTAAAAAATATGATCAAATTTGTTATGAAAATATTTATGAATATAAAAAAATATCATCAAATTTGTTATTTGACAATATCATCAAATTTGTTATTTGAAAATATAATCAAATTTGTTTTTTTGGATTTTTAGTTTCATTCATTTGTGACGGT
>NC_041386.1:311919679-311970597 GCF_002162155.2 Triticum dicoccoides
CTCGGCGGCGGTGGAGCGGGGGAGGGTGCGGGGGGTGCTCAGCCGCGGTGGAGCGGGGGAGGGTGCGGGGGTGCTTGTCGTGCGCCATTAGTAGTTTTGCAAAAAATATTATAGTAGTGGCGCACTGTGCCCTGGTGCGCCATTAGTATTTTTGGAAAAAAATTGTTACTAGTGGCGCACCGAGGGTCTGGTGCGCCATTAGTGTCTATCACACTAATGACGCACCAACACATGGTGCGCCACTGCTATATAGTAGTAGCGCACCACATGTCTGGTGCGCCATTAGTGGCCATATCATCTATAGCCCTTTTCCTAGTAGTGGAAGCGCACCCGCGAAGAAGCGTGACAGCGGGAGCCAGGTACCCACGGGCCTCTTCGACCACACGAAAAACTCCCGGACGCGCCTGCCGAGTGGAAGCACGACTGGGGAGGTCGGGCAACCATGGCCCGCCATCCCTCATCGCAGAAGCTGCCTCAGCCATGGCGCCTCCCGCCGCATGAAGAAGCGTCGCTGGGCCACCGGAGGCAGCTCCCGCTCTTGGAGTGGTGCGCCTGCGCCCCTGAGGGACCACCGCCGGGTTCGCGGCATACTTGCGGGGGCGTCCGCGGCCCCTCTTAGGCGGCGGCTAATCCGGCCCCTCCTTGCGAGCCTTCCCCTTCTCAGCGGTGGAGAAGTTCCTGGTTGGCACCGTCGATGCTATAGCGAGACGGAGAAGAAGAAGGAGCAGGCACCCGGAAGACGGAGATGAGCAAGGGGGGCTCGGCCCCTCCCCTCATTTATAGCCGGAGGGAGGCCAACCGCTAGCCTCCACGATCACACGCAATGATGGTTTTTTCAGCATGCAGCAGGGTCTCGTCAACTCGAACGGTTGCCGAGGCAGCATGGGGAGGCGGAGGTACCCACGTACCATCAATCGCCACGCGTCCACCAAGGCCGCAGGTGGTTAGGGACCGCGGCGCTCCGCACTTGACCTTGGGCTTCACGTCGAAGCCAAGTTCAAGCGCGCCTTGGGCCCAGGGGCTACTGTCGGCGTCCCTGGAACGGGGATATCTAGAATTGCCTGCCTGTGGCCCATGGCTTGGGTTCATCGGCGGCGCAGTACGACCCATCTTCAGCATCAGCAACTCAAGACCCTCGCGAGGGGCCAAGCCTCGCGAGGCGGACGACACCAAGACCTCCGTGAGGGCGGCCTCCCCAGGCTGGCTCCCGAGGAGCGGAGATTTCTATGCATGCTTGACCTCGTGAGGTTTGGATGACGTGAGCCATGACGACCAACGCCAGGCAGGCGCCAGCGAGCGCATTGTACCAGTTTCCTCTTCGGTGCAAAGGAGGCAAGTGCATGCGCGGAGTCCCGAGGAATCAGCCAAAGGTTTCCATCCTGGTGCAACAAGACCAAGACCGCTAGGACGGCAGGACGAGTAAACTGCTGTGTCCTGTTTCCTTCCAGTTCATGGATCAAGACCGAGTGGTTAGCGAGTAGGCAGACTAGGAGGTTGAGTTCTTTGCAAGAACCCCATAGTTCGAATCTCTCAAGGGTCTGCGGATCCCGAAATCTGACAACAACAACCCCATTTTGCAAGTAGTCTCTCCAAAACATATTACACTAACCTTGGAACATAGGTAAATAATGCTCCAGTGGCATGCTTGCGGAGCGAGGCCCGACTAAGCACCCCTACACAGATCCGTCAGGAACCCTCGGGCGTCCCAAGACCCAAGGGCCTCAGGAGGAATTGGCGAACTCGTGATGGGGTTGGTTGGGCAAGCTGCGGCCCCTGTCGGGGCCAGCCCACGCCAGTACAATTGAGACATTTGTCATGACCCCCTTTTTCCTACCCACCTCCGAGGCCGTGGGGCCCCACCTGCCAGGGACCAGGAGGCAGCCCCCGCGAACTATGGCACCCCGGCGGGGTGCGCCAAGTTGTCATGCCTGGGACCATTTCCACCCCTGGCTAAAAGGCCTGACTCCCCCGCACCGCGAAGAGTCATGGCGCCGTCACGACAGCGGACTACGCCTCCAAACCCTCAGGGTCGGAGACCTCATCTAGGAGCGGGCCCTCCCCTGAAGGGGCGCCGCGGGCTGCCGCCCCCCCCTGTATCCTAGGTCCAAGGCCGTTTGCCTGGCGGTGGGGGGTAGGGTCCCCCTCGGGGGTGCGAGGCACCCTGCGCCTCTTGAGGACCTACTCGTGACACTCTCACGTAATAATGAGAGGTGTTGTACACGACCCAGAATCTCCTGAGTGCCGCCCCTGAGCCTTACGGGGGCTCCCACCCATGTCCAAGTGGAAGCCCCATGCTCCGTGATGGCGGACGACACAGTCTTACAGTGACTATGCCCACTCCTAGTGGAAGCCCCATGCTCCGCGCTATCGGACGACACGGTCAAACAACGACTATGCACATGCCAAGTGGAGGCCACATGCTCCGCGCTGGTGGGAAGACTAGTTTAGGTGCCGGACGCGGCTTTTCTCGCCTTTCTCTTGTAACCAGTTGTGTCCTTTTGATCGAATTTGAAGTTCTGTGTTTATTTTTCAAAAAGGGGGTGGGAATTTTTTCTCCTTGCTGCTTTCCCATCTTGAGTATTATTTTGAGGCCTGGCGGGTGCCAGCTTCACTCTCCCTCTCTCTCTCGAGCTCCCCGCGAGCGGGGGCTGGGCACAGCATGCATGCTCGGGCCAGCCCAATGGCGCTAAAGACACCCTTAGGGCCCAGGCCATGGTAGCCGCGGGCCCGCCCATGCGCACACCTCGCCAAGACATTGGCCTTCGTGTCCTCGTGCGGCGCTGTCGAGCAAGCCGCGGGTACACGTGGCCCGAGGCCTCTGGCAAGCGCCCGTCTCTTGACCTTGGCCGGGAACTTTGACCCAGGGTGACGATAACGTTTCACCCCTGCTCAGGGGTTGCGGGCGCACGAATAGCAAAGGGAAGGCGGCATAAGGGAGTACAACGCTACTCAATACAACATAAATAAGTTCTTTCTAAAGTGCTTTCACACCCCCGCGGGGTCACATTCTTTTTTATTTTTCTTTCTAGTGTAGTTAGTTGTAATATTAAAAAGAAAACCCCAAAAAATTTCCTTGTTCTTCTTTTCCTTGTTGGGAGCTCTCCCGTGTAAATAGGTTTTCTCAATTTTGTTTTTCTTCCTTTAATTTGCTTTCTTTCAGAAAACCAAAACTCCAGAAACATTTCAATGTGTTTCTCTGAAGTTCTTTTCTCTTTATTAAGTTGTACCGAGGATAAGACCACGATGAAAATGTTGAGTGACTCTCATATGCATTTTTGTTATTTTCTAACAGAGTGCCCATATTACCTTGCCTTCTCCTTTTGATTAAAATGTTTGCAGATTCCAGCTTAGTCCGCGGCACTCTTGCACTATCATTATTTTCATATCATTCGGTCGTGCAGGTGAAAGGCAATAATGACGATATTTGATGAACTGGCTGTGACAGGGAGAAACGGGTATGAAATCAACCTGTTATTTTTTTGTAAATATGTTTAACCTAAAATCCATGATTCAACCTATTATGATCAAACATGTTTGCAATGACAATTAGAGATTATAGTTTCTCATGCCATGCTTAAGTAGGTAGGAGTGGATAATGATTTATCATGGATGTCAATGTTGCGTTAAAATGATTGTGATGTAGTATGATGATATGGTATCCTCCTCTGAATGTTCGAGTGGCCTGACCTGGCACATGTTCATGCATGTAGTTGAACCAAAACCAACATAGCCTCTATGATATTTATGTTCATGGTGTTCATATCCTACTCATGCTATTCTCCAATGTTACTTATGCATAATGCATGTTCATGACCGTTTTTGCTCTCTAGCTGGTCGCTTCTCAACCTAGTTGCTAGCCTTCGCCTGTATATGTAGTATTACCCTGCCGTCCTAAGTAAATTTGCTTGTGCTACCTCTAAAAACTTCAAATAAATATCCTTTTTGTGTGCCTGGATTGTTCATAGAGTGCCAGGAGGTAGTTAGTATCTTCCATGCTAAGCGAGTTATTCTCATGATGAGTGTTGATTCACTCGTCCTTGCATGAGAGGGGCGGTAATAGGGATTCCCAATTCCGAACTCAAATTGCAATTAATTAAATAACACTCCCTGGGACTGTTGTTATGGACGACACTCGTTGGTTCGGACAAGCCGTGGAGTGTGATTGTTGGTGGAGGGGAGTAAACCTTTACTTTTATCGCTTGGCAACTGCCACTAATGTGTTTAGCATGGAAGATACCGATAACTAATGGTTGCGAAGTAAACAAGAAGGGTGCATTTCTCAAATTTTCATTTACCTCTGTTTTGAAAACTTGAGCTCTGCCACCTCTACAAGTCAGTTCTTCCCTCTGCGAAGGGACTATCTATTTACTTTTATGTTCATCATCACCTTCTCAAATAAGCGCCAGAACCTGAGAGCACTATTTTCATCCTCATGCATTGTGTGTAGTTAATGTTGGGTGCATCATGATTGGATCTTTTCTACCATGAATTACAATGTTTAGTCGCTGCTTGAACTTTGGAGGTGCTCTGCATTTATGTTTTGTGGTCTCAGAAAGGGCTAGCGAGATACCACTATTATCATATTATATCATGGTTGTTTTGACAAAGTGTTGTTATTTGAGATATCTTATTATTGCTCGCTAGTTGATTATGCCATTGACATGGTTAGTTATAATCTTGGCTGAAAACGTAGGTGCTACTTAAGCTTATTTATGTAAACAAGAGCAAAAGAGTCCGTAAAAGTTTTTCTTTTTCACTTTCAGTTTATCAACTAAATTGCTTAAGGACAAGCAAAGGTTTAAGCTTGGGGGAGCTGATACATCTCCATCATATCTAGTTTTCCTAATGATGTTCCTCTTGTTTTGGAATCTAATTTGCATGATTAGAATGAAACTAACCTGGACTGACGTTGTTTTCAGCAGAACTACCATGGTGTTGTTTTTTGTGCAGAAATAAAAGTTCTCGGATTGGAACAAAACTTTGCATATAATTTTTATACAAATTAAGAAAATTTCTGGAGCCAAGAACCACCAGAGGGGGGCACCTGGGTGGGTAGAACCCACCAGGGCGCCCCCCTCCACGCGCGCCCAGGTGGGTTGTCCCCACATAGTGGCCCCGCAAACTCCAACCCTGATACTATAAATCACATATTTGGAGAAAAAATGAGGGAGAAATAATTATCGCGTTTCACAAAGACGGAGCCACCGCTACCAACTGTTCTTCATGGGGAGGCCAGATCTGGAGTCTGTTTGGGGCTCCGGAGAGGGGGATCTTCGATTTTCGTCATCACCAACCCTTCTCCATCGCCCATTTCATGATGCTCCCTACCGGGAGTGAGTAATTTCTTCATAGGCTCGTTGGTCGGTGAGGAGTTAGATGAGATTCATCATCTAATCAAGTTAGTTTTGTTAGGGCTTGATGCCTAGTATCCATTATGTTTTAAGATTGATGTTGCTATGACTTTGCCATGCTTAATTCTTGTCACTTTGGGCTCGGGTGCCATGATTTCAGATCTGAACCGTTTGTGTTATCACCATTATATCTATGTTCTAGATTCAACCTTGCAAGTTATAGTCACCTAATACATGTTATGATCCGGCAAACCCAGAGTGACAGAAGTCGGGACACTTCGAGGTGATGACCGTAGTTTGAGGAGTTCATGTATTCACTATGTGCTAATGCTTTGTTCCGGTTCTGTATTAAAAGGAGGCCTTAATATGATTTCAAGCATGTCAGCGAAAAGAGGTTATTTGATATTAGCTCTCTAGATGAATGGAGGACACAAGCTTATGAAAATGCTAAGTTATTTAAGGAAAAGGTTAAAAGATGTTGCTATTTAGGAGTGCCCAATAGGGTCATCCCCGACAACATCACAAAGTTCACGAGCTGCACCTTCATGTAGTAACTTGACGACCTTGCCAGCAAAAATCAGTTTTGCATCAGTTGCTCATCCAAGAAGCAACGACCAGGAAGAAATGGCAAATGTTGAAGTGTTGCATGGGCTCAAAACTATAACTTTCGATATGCCACATAAGTGTGGAAGACGCTGGATTGATGAGTTGCCAGCGGTTTTTTGGTCACTGAAGACGACACGAAATCAAGCTACTGGCCAGACACCATTCTCCCTAGTTTATGGTGCAGAAGCAATTCTCCGCACGGAACTCATATACGGGTCAACTCGAGTGCTTGCTTATGATGAGCTTGAGCACAAGCATTTGCATCAACATGATGCTACGCTCCTTGAGGAAGATTGTCTTCAGGCTGCTGTATGCTACGTTGCATAAATACTTGGATACGTATCAGATACGCGATACGGGGATACGCCCGATACGCCAATTTTCTGAAAGCACGGATACGACGATATGTTTATATATAGATATTAATTATTAAAAAAATTGAAAAAAATAGAGCTCCTAGGTCAAAGCTTGCCTCAATAGGATTATTCCTTTGTTTTCTTGCACTTGGTCCACTATCATTAATTCACAGTGGGATTTTCCTGGGTTTGTTGTTCCAATCTGTGCATCGACTCTCTCTTGCTCACCTTTCAAATGAACAAAAACATTGACGGTCATGTTTTGGCATGAACTCACGCCCATGTTGGGTCTCTTCAAAAGGTACGCCTTTACAACTTCGGGGATTTCATGTCTAACGAGGGGTTTCAGGTATCCAAAAAGTATCGCAGAAGTATCCTAGGAGTATCAAACATTATTTTCTTTTTTTTCAAATCGAAAAATCGAGGGATACTTACAGGATACGTATCGGGCCGTGTTGGGGCAGTATCTGAGTATCGGGGCAGTATCCGGCTGGATATGCGCGGTTTCTGAAGTATTTGCGCAACATAGGTTGTACGTGATGCACGTTACCAGCAAGCTTTGCGCCGCTATCACAGCCACAAAGTTAATGCCTGGAGTCTTGAGGAAGGCGACCTTGTTCTTCGGCGAGTTTGGTCCGGCAAGAATTCAAACAAGTCGATGCCAAAGTGGGAAGGCCCTTATCAGGCAGTACGAGTCACAGTGCATGGCACAGTCTGCCTAGAGACGGAAGATGGCACTCAAGTGCATAACTCATGGAATAGTGAGCATCTTCATAAGTTCTATCCATAAGGCACGGGTTGCGGGGCCACCCGACAACAACCTTTTGTACAAGACTGCCGGCAAGGCATGTAATCCCTTGTACTAAGCCAGGCATAGAGCCTGTGCATAATGAAATAAAGCTAAGTATTTTACAACTCTTATCAATTCACATGTTTAATTATATGTCTTTCTCTGTGATGTTCTGATATGCTTGTCTCGTATGGATGTTAACAAACCGTCAAGGTCCCATACCTTTATTTTCTCTTCTTTCTTTTTCTCAAAGGACAAAAGGTTGCCTCACGTGCACATTTGCCGGGCGGAGTTATGGTATGGACACCGACAACTGACAGTCAAGTTGACTAGAAAAGTGGCCCACTCGATGCGCCTACTAGAAATTTGTAAATTTGATTGATGAGAACTTATGATTTCATTTTTCTATTTTTAAATTACATGCGATGCTATTTTTAAATATTGGACTTTTGTGAGCATAGGTTTATCTTTGGTATATCTTGGCTTTTACTGATATATAAATATTGTGTTATCCCTTCGTCATTTACATTTTAATTATGCATGATGTACTAACTTTTTTATGATCAGTTTCGTTGTTCAAATTGTATTTGTATAAATTTTCAGCTTTATTATCATGTTGCTTAGTTATATTTTACTGTAAACACAAATTTAGTAGTTATCATTGTTTTTGTGTAGGCATCCGTAGTTTTCTAATGATGTTCAAGATTGGTAGGTATTTGTTTCAGTATATAATGATTCTTACACTCCAAGTTATTTCGTTTTAATTTGATATAAAAATTTAGAGTGTATTTATATATTGCATGCATCCACTAAACATTTCTTGGTAAATGTTTGTGTTGACGGTCATTCGATTTAGCTAAGTTAAGTTAAGACACGCGGTAGTGACGGACCTAGAATAATGGGCTTGGGGATGCACCATTCAAAGTTTGCACTAAATATCATCATAATCTCTACAATAGCCTGAAAATAGGAACAATGGGTATTTAATGTGAAGTATATAGTGAAATTTGTTTTCCACTTTTGGAGGGGGTGCCATGGCACCAACGACACTCTCACTAGATCCGCCCCTGACACGCAGGCTCAATTAAAATAGGATTGCCTAGTATTGGTCATTCTATGGTAGAACCACTCGTTGGGTGCGCTGTGTACCAAACTCTGCTTCGGATTTTGTCTTAGTGAGTATAATCCTATTTCAGTGGAATAAAGCTCGCTCAGCGGTACCAAATAGTCCCTAATATCACGTTAGTATAGTTTGCTCTCAGACTGTCCACTTTTTACAAAAGAAACATTGTCCATAGTTCTTTAAGACTGTCCACTTTCCAGATGAGAAACATCGTCCACAATTCTTCCATTAGAAGAAATGCATAGTGTATAGTACGATACATGTACACAATGTAACTAGTTCCCACCATGCTAATTGTTTGTCTCCCCTTCCCTTTTTTGTAGCCATCTTGACTTTTGAGTAGAATTTTCTGTCTTATCTCTAATCCTAATGGGGGAGTCCAAAGGTCGTTCGTTCATTCATTTGTTTTCTACCCTCCCATCGATTGAAGGAAGTCACCGGCCCCACCCCTCGCATGATCTCCTCCACGTTTCTAGTTTTCCTTTCTTTTTTCTTGCTCTCCAAAAAATTATAACGCAATCCATCGTTCCTTTCATACACATCTCCCCTGTAGAAAATCGGGCACAATCCCTTCCTTCCCATTAACACACATTTCTCCTAAAAAACCGGGATGCAATCATCTCCTTCCCACTTATCTCTTCTATATGCCTTTCCCATAGTTATCTGAGACCTGCTCATTTTGATCCAATTCAATTTGGACGAAGGACACTAAGAGTAACTTTCACTAAGAGAGAAAGAGACTAAAGAAACTAAGCACCGCCTTCCCGTCTCCTTCAAAACCATGACAAGGTCCTCCGATTCTCCTATGCCACCCCGTCACGTCACCTCCGGCCAACCAATCCTTTGCCGCTTTCGCGCGTGTGTGTTACTCATGTGCACTTCTAGATGGGGAGAATACATTGAATCTTCATGTACGTAAATATTCAGCCACCATAGGAATCAATCAATTCTTCATGTACATAAGCATCCAACCACCGTAGCAATCAATCGAGGCAGATGCATGTTGTATACATGCATGCCTTGCCAGCATTTGTCAGCATTCTGTGAACGGGGGTCCCCAGACTTGCCTACCTGCGGCCCCCGGCGTGGCTGGGTTGGTAGGCCTGTACGGCCCATCTTCATCGACAAGGCAATCAAGACCCTCGCGAGGGGCCAAGCCTCGCGAGGGGGACGATGCAAGACCTCCTCAGGAACGGCCTTGCCAGGCAGGCTCGCGAGGGGCAGATAGATCAAGGCAAGGCAAACCTTGCGAGGTCCTCGTGACGTGAGCCATTACGATCGAGACCAGGCGGGCGCCAGCGCGCAGTGTCCTTGATTCCTCTTTGGTGCCAAGGGGGCAAGCGCAGGCGCGGAGTACCGAGGCATCAAGCAAAGGTTTCCATATTGGTGCAACGAGACCAAGACCATAAGGATGGCAATACTGAGGTCACCATGGAGCCCAGGAGGGCATCACCACTAGAGCCTTTGGCAGGCGAAGACCGCTTTTGTCAGGATAAGTTGTACTAGCTATCCCCTTTAGAATTGGCGTTGTTGGCTCCCTTCCCGCTCAATATTTGGTGAGAGGACCAGGGCCTATATAAGTAGAACTAGCCACCACAGTAGAGAGGGGACCTGATAAACAACTAATTGGAGACGGATCCAAGATCATCTCACCCACACAAGTTCACCAAGCAAAAGAACACCTCAACCTCAGGAAGCTGTTCTTCCCCTTGTACTGTTCATCATCAGCCCAAGAGGCAATCCACCGCCACCACACTGAGTAGGGTATTACACCACAACGGTGGCCCGAACCTATATAAATCTTGTGTCTTTGTCTTGTGAGTTCGTGTAGTTTGTCCGTGAGATCATAGAGAGCTAGGGCGTGGATTGATAGGGAGAAAACCTTCACGCGCACCCTAGTGTTCGAACCTTGAGGGTTTTGCCGGAACCTGTGATCCGACATTTGGCGCGCAGGGTAGGGGTGCGCCGGAGTCTCTTCTCCGCCAATCGACACGCCGACGCTCCATGGCCCCGATGTCTGGCGACACAAGGGCCGACTCCGACCGCTGGGTAGCCTGGCCATCCCGGGTGGTGCAACCTGCCCATGAAGACCTCAACCCCATGCTCGAGGCACCACAAGCGCCACCTAACGCTGTGGGGCACGGGCGGCGCGGCCAGGGGTCGTCCACCCTCACTCCACGACAAGCGCGAGCCGCTGCAAGGGCTGCAAGCCATGCCGCAGCAACGGCGCCCCATACCTGGCGGGAGCAGGCGAACATGCGGGCCGCGCTCACGGTGGTGCGGGAGTTGCTACGGTGCCGGCTGATGGAGAGCGGCCGCGACGCACTGTTGGAACGTGTCGCTGAGCTGCTAGATGCGGCGGCATTAGGAGTGCCGCCTTTCTGCTATCTGCTCCCTTCCCGAGCCGCTACTGGACCTCATGACGGGCCTCGCCGCAACCGCGTGCCCTCGGGCGCGCCTCGGGGCTTCATCGACACTAGGACGGCTGGCGGCCCCGTTGCCCCCGCGCCGCCTCTGATGAGCATGGACACGAGCGTTGCCCCCTATGGCCCCAGCAAGGCGTCGCGCTATCATCCTCAGGACGTCGCATTGGGTCGGGCGATGTGGAGTGTGGGGCACTATGGCGAGGGGGCTTGGGGTGACAGCCTGGGAAGCCTATGTGCCCCGCATGATGGACGAGGAGTACACATCGGAGGACGACCCTGGCTCGTTTCTCGGGCCGGGTTGGGAGGAGGAGGCATTAGGAGCTGAAGCCTTCCAGGAGCCGCCGGAGAGCCCCGCCAACCACGCCGTCGACAACAGATATATGGTACCACTAATCCCTCAGGAGCAAGCTTACGCTAACCATGAGTCACAGACGAACCAGGCCATGACGCCGAATGATGGTTCCGGGACGGCTATGCCCGCCCTGACAGGAGAGACCCACTGGGGGTTGCGCGGGAGGGGCCAGGAGCAAGGCCCCACCCTGCAACGCACAGAGCAAGGCAACATCTGGAGGTAGGCCCTCTGCGGGTGGCTTCGGTGTCCTTTCCCCCGGAAGAGGACCCGTGGTCGCCGAGGGCGCCGCCGGCGTCCCCTCTGCCCTCGTTGGGCCGTCCTGGTTTCCGGTCGTCCCAGAGGTGGTAGGGGGTGGCGCAAGGCGGGGCCCTCGCCTGGCGATATGAAGCAACGCCGGTACCTGTGAAGAAGGCCCAGTGCCTGTGAAGATCGCCGTCCGTGACGCTCTCACGTAATAATGAGTGGGGCTGTACACGCCCCGGAGTCTCCGGAGAGCCGCCCTAGGTCCTCAGGCGCTCCCTCCCACGCCCAGTGGCAACACTTAGCTCCGCGCTGGTGAGAAGACGTCGAAGACTAGATTAGGCGACGGATGCGGCCATTTGCTTTGGATCTCTTTTTTGTAACCCTGCCTTCTGGATTTGGATTTAAGTTGAAGTTGAATTTTCATTTGATGCACGTGGGGGATGCCTTTTCTTGTTGAAGCTATTTCTCACAATCTAGTTCTTGCCTTGTTTCAGAGATCGCGCCAGTCGCTCTCCCCTCGCGGGCCCCTCACGAGCCGGGCTGGTCATGATGCATGCGAGCCACGCGCGTGCCGAGCCGTGGCAGCCGCTCGCTTATCACACTGCCCTCTCGGGCGTGGCAACAAATTCCTCAGGAGCTTCTCAGAAACCCGCAATCTCTTGAGCCGGTTTTGGACTCTCCAGGGATGAGGTAAACCGCAACAACAACCTTGCCCCAGTATACGTAAAGCTCACGAAGACGCGTGCTCAATTTGACACAGAAGGATAAAAGAAACGATTTGTTTACATGAGGGGATCCCCCTCTCAAAACTCTCTTCCAATCTTCCAGGGCCACGCCCAAGTTTTTACAGGGTAAATAACAGGAAAACAAGGAATCAGCCGGATACGTCGCTCGCCTCGTCCCCCATGTCGTCTTCAGACACGCCGCTGGCGTCGCTGCCACCATTGCTGGCAATGCCTCCACCTTCGCTGGTGCCGACGTCGCCGTCATCAACCACGTCGCCTTTGTCCGCCGAAACCACTATGACGTCATCGTCAGAAGCGAAGGCCCTGACCAGCGCATCCATGTGGTCTTCAACCCATCGCGCTAAGTCAACCCGGATGGCTTCTGGCATGGGAGCAATGGCGACGTCAAAATTGAAGTTGGGATCAATGTTCCAGAGGTGGCTGAAGACGCGGGAGAACGTGCTCCCAAGTAGATTGCGACTTCTCTCTTCCACAAGCTGGCGAGCCCTATTAGAGCGGGCTTCCAGGCGTGTCACCACGTTGGTGAAGAAATTCAGGTGACTGACATAGTCGTTCGAGTGGGGGGCGGTGCATTCTCGTCACAAATGAAGCCCAGGGCGGTAATAGCCCTGTTCCGGAGGACCTGAAGCATAGGGGTATGCTCGCGCTCCAGCGTTCGCTGTTGAAGCACTTCCTCCCTATTTTGCCGCGTGACGACCTCGGCTTCATCAACCCGTTTCTGAAGAGAAAGCATCTCGGCGCAGGCGGAGGCCGAGTCCGCCTGCGCCGTGACCAAGGCGGCAGCCGTGGCCTCCTCATGCCTCTCCGCCTCATCTAACCTGGGCCTGATAGCGGCGGTCCTGCCTGCTGCGTCGGTTCCCGCAAGCTTCAGCTTCAGGCGGTGCCAACCTTCAAGATCCGCGCAAACCTTGGCCACCCGACGGTCGACTTCCTCCTGGACCTTGGCCTTGCGATCCCCGACGGCATCTTCTGCTTGGGAAACTTGACGCTCCCTCATCTCTAGTTGCTCAAGCTTGAGGCTACGCTCAATGGCTTCCAGAGCCAACGCCTCCTCGCGCTTCCGAACCTCATCTTCCTTGACAGGCATCCCCCTCAGCGATGCGAGGGCGGCTTTGCACGCCTCCAATTACTACTCGAGGGACGCACTCCAGGCGTGGAGCTCCCACGTGTGCTTCTCCGCAACCTCGCGACGGCGGTCAGCTTCATGAGCCTCCTCCAAAGCTCGGGAGCAGGCCTCACAGGAGGCCGCAAGGGAGGCCTCATCCTTCATGTTATGTAGCTCGCACTGGTGGCGCCCGAGGTTGATGGACATTTTCAGCCTGTGCCACTCCTCCGTCAACCAAAGACCCTTGGCCTCAAGGCATGCGTCAACACCCTCAAGTTCTTCGCCGAGTCGGTTCATTGTGTCCATCGCCTCCTGGAAGAGCTCATGACGAACGACACTCCGCCCGCGCTCGAACTCGAGCACATGGCCCATCTCGCCCTCCACTACGAGGGCTGTGGGTGACGCCCGACGCGGCGCGCCCCCTCTCAGGAGGGGGATGGGGGCTGGCGCGGCCCCAGGCGCCAGCAAGCCCTCACGAGGGGCCTGAACCAAAGAAGACCCGCTACTTGAAGAAGACCCGAGGGTCAAGGCCAGCGAGCTGCCGACCGTGACCATGGGAGGAGCCCTTGGCATGCGTGTTGCGCTCTGAGCAAGGCCGCATAGAAAGGACGGCAAAGGCGCAAGCTCAGGGCACCTTGATGATGGACCAACTCCCACGGCTGACCCCACGCCATGGGCAGTGCCCGAGCCTACAGCGCTGGAGCTTGGTGGGTGCGACGGGACGAGAGGGAGCTGCTTCTCAGGAGATTTCACGGCTTGGTAGAAGGGGTCCTGAGGGGACAATCGTCAGGAAAGGAAGGCGGCGCCCAGAAGATCACCAAGATAAGGTACTTACTCGTCGACAGTGATGTACTTTTGTCGCTTCAACGGCCCGAAGATATCGCTGCCACTCGGAGATCCTTTCCTCTTGTGGAGCTCCTCGAAGTCCATGCAAAGCCGACCGAAGCGCTAAACATGGCGGCCAGTACGGGGTGTAGCCGGAGAAGTGCTTGAGAGAACAACTTTAGGGGTGCCTGGCTGTGGAGAACAGTCGGGTGCCGTCTCACCGCGACTTCCGAGGCCTCCATAGTTTCGGCCTCGAGAGCCGCGTGCTGCATCGCCTCAACGGCCGATGTCCCAGAATCACGGGATCCTGAGGACGACACCCCAGGAGCCCCAGGCGGCGTCCGCACATCAACACTCGTGCTGCCAGCCTCTGACAGCGCTTGTCCCCCTGCACCCACATTTAGGACGGGCTCGGCGCCACCGACGAAGAGGGGAACCACTCTGGCAGGGTTCTCGCGGGACCCCACCAGGCCATCCGGCCGCAGCCCCCACTCGTCAGAGGGAGGCATGCCCCCAGTGAATTCAGCCATGTTCTTGCAGCGGTACAACAGACGGTTATTCGCAGGAAAGTCGTCCTGCGAAGGGACACATGTCAGGACCTTGAGCACCGTTTGCCACGTCCCAAGGGGGAGCCCGGACTCCTGAAACCTCATATGGTCCCGGCAGCTAAGCAAGGTCCACATCGGGCGAGAATGGCATTGAAGCGGAGCAACCCGGCGCTTGATGAATTCCTTCACCACCATCGGCACGGTCACGCCGCGGTCCTTCAGCATCTTTAGCCTGAGCCAAATGGGGACAAGACGGGGTCTCGCGAGCCTCTCGTGGCCCCAGCTGGAGTGGGAAATGGCAGGCGCTGACGGGGCGTGGAGAAGAGGGCTGAGCACACCGGCGTTGACAAATACCCACCATGTCCGAAACTCGCTCGTGGATGGAGGAAGCTCGAAGTCGATCCCCGTACCCGCCGTCGCGGCCACGGCCTGGAAGCTCACGTACCCCGAGCTTTGCCGGGGATCAGTCAGATGCAATGAGAAGAAATGGCGGAGAAGGGCCACAGAAGGAGCGATGCCCACAATGGCTCCACACACAAAGTCGAAGACAGCGAGGAGAGTCACGGATTGGGGGTCGAGATGCATCATATGGATCTGGTAGTGTTCAAGCACCGCGTTGAAGAAGGCAGAGAAAGGGGGAATCAGGCCCGCCCAAAGGGCATCAATGAAGATTGGGACCTCGGTGACCGTTCGAGCGATGCAAGCGCGAGACGCAGGCCAAGCCACCGTCTCCCCCCACTCGCTGAAGCTGGTGGTGAGCATGGGACGCACCTTGTCCATGGCATGGTCATTGAGCACCAAGGATCGGCCGACCGCAGGCTCGGCGGCTGGAGGCGCACTTGGCGAAGGCAGAGGCTTCTTCCCCTTGTCTGCATGTTTCGGCACCATGGCAATGAAGCAGGCGGAGTGCATGTCAAATTGGAGAGGAGGAGCAGAGTCTCGAGGAAGCAGAAGGACTAGGGAACAAGGCATGGGCAATGGGAGAATAACTGTGTAGGTTGCGAGGGCCGCATAGCCAGGCAGATTCAAAGGCAGCATGGGGAAGCGGAGAGGCCCACGTCCAATCAACCGCCACTCGTCAACCGAGGCCACAGGCTTTTGGGGCCCGCGGCGCTCCGCGCTTGACCTTTTGGCTTTGCCTCGACGCCAAGCCCGAGGGCGCTTTGAGCTTCGGGGCTACTGTCGACGTTCTGGGAATGGGGGTCCCCAAACTTGCCTGCCTGCGGCCCATGGCGTGGCTGGGCTGACAGGTCTGTACGACCCATCTTCATTGACACGGCAATCAAGACCCTCGCGAGGCGGACGATGCAAGAGCTCCTCAGGAACGGCCTCGCCAGACAGGCTCGCGAGGGGCGGAGGCAAGTCAAACCTCGCGAGGTCCTCGTGACATGGCCATGACGATCGAGACCACGCAGGCGCCAGGCCGGCTCTAGCGCATGCAGTGTCCTTGCTTCCTCTTTGGTGCCAAGGGAGCAAGCGCAGGTGCGGAGTACCGAGGCATCAAGCAAATGTTTCCATATTGGTGCAACACGACCAAGACTAGAAGGATGGCAAGACTGAGGTCACCATGGAGCCCAGGACGGCGTCACCACCAGAGCCTTTGGCAGGCGAAGACCGCTTTTGTCAGGAAGCTGTACTAGCTGTCCCCTTTCGAATTGGCCGTTGTTGGCTCCCTTCCTGCTCAATATTTGGGGAGAGGACCAGGGCCTATATAAGTAGAACTAGCCACCACAGTAGAGAGGGGACCTAATAACCAACTGATTGGAGACGGACCCAAGATCATCTCACCCACACAAGTTCGCCAAGCACAAGAACACCTCAACCTCAGGAGGCTGTTCTTCCCCTTGTACTGTTCATCATTAGCCCAAGAGGCAATCCACCACCACCACACTGCAGTAGGGTATTACACCACAACGGTGGCCCGAACCAGTATAAATCTTGTGTCTTTGTCTTGCGAGTTCGTGTAGTTTGTCCGCGAGATCTTAGAGAGCTAGGGCGTGGATCGATAGGGAGAAAAACTTCAAGTGCACACTAGTGTTCGAAACTTGAGGGTTTTGCCAGAACCCGTGATCTGATAGCATCCAATCGATCTGCTCCTCGAGCCAGCTTTTCACTACCTCGTTCATGCCCTAAACCACTCGATGAGTCGACGGCTGGATCAACCCTATACAAACAATTATATTGCGTATCTCATATACTATATTTTTTAATATTATATCTCATATACTATATAGGTACATACTTTCATCAAATTATAATTTTATAGAAGGAGAAGAATATATCACATGAATTCAGTACGCAGTCCTAGCACTGCAAAAGATGACACATCCGTGATATTTTGTGCCGAACGAAATTTTATTCTGTCATGCTTATGACACTTTAATGACGACAATTGTGAGAAACTCTGTATCATCATAGATATGGTGGGCTCCTACTTCTATGACCAAAAATCCTGATAGAAAATGGGCTTTTCGTCCTGGGCTGGCCGGAGACGCAGCTGCATGACATTCTTTGGGCCGTCCATGATGGAAAAAAACGTGGTAGAAGCGAGGGTGAGGAAAATATTGGGGAGTTCCCCGTTATGGTGTGTGGTCGGGGCCGAGCGATGCATGGAGGTTTGCGCGTTTCTCTCGTACACGTACGCGCGTGTGTGCGAGGCGTTGCACTCTAACTAAACCCAAGTGAGGCGTTGGTCTCTAACTGAACCCGAGCGACTATACTACATGCTATGCGTTACTGAATCCGAGCGATCGATTGATGGCTGTTAACTGAACCCGATCGAGCAATTCCTTCGCTACTCTACTAACTGAAGCCGATCGAACCCTGCTGCCTCCTTCCCTTGATGAACAGTGAGTGTTGTTGGGGGGTTTGGATGAACAGTTCCTAGTGGGCGGTTGGATGAAGAGGACCCCGTGGTAGTAGAGGTCATTGCCGCTGGATGAACAGGACCCCGATCGAGCCGGTTGGGGCTGGATGAATAGGAACCCGTGGAGGGCTGGATGAACAGTAGCCCATGGAGGGCTGGATGAATAGTAGCCCATGGAGGGCTGGATGAACAGTAGCCCGTGGAGGGGTGGTTAGACAATACCCCATGGATAGGGTTGGTTGAACAGTAGCCGGTGGAGGAGCGATGGAGGCTGGATGAACAAGAGCCCGTGGATGAACAGTCACAGGTGGAGGCTAGAGGAGGTCGACGGTGGATGAATAGTAGCCCTGGAGGCAATCGACGGTGGAGATGAATAGTACCCCATGGAGTCCCGTTTTGTCGTATGCCACACCCCTCTTGATGAACAGGACCCCCGTTTCAACCATAGCGCTCCCACACAAGTCCGTTTGCTCCGTTTTGCGGTATGCTGCACCCCTCCCGATCAACAAGGCCCCGTTTCGACCATAGGAGGTCCAAGAGAAGTCTGTTTTCTCCGTTTTGCGAAACACCAGACCCCTACCGATGAACAGGATCCCATTTCGACTGTGGCCAGTCGAACATAAGGCCATTTCCTCCATTCTGCAGTACGCCAGGCCTCGTTTCGATCAGCTATTCCATCCAACTCGGTTGGCTCCCAATGAACACGACGACGATGCAATTTCTTCGTTCCGACCCAGCCATGTACACGAGCCCTAGCCGTACGTATGCGCGTGTAGGCATTCGAGACCCCGCCCATATGTATGTACGTGATCGTATTTACTTTCTTGCACCCTGGTCATTGTACGTATGTGTACATGATATTAACGGGAGTCTGTGACATGCTACATGCGCGCCTCTACTACGACACGTGTGCGCCTCTACTACGACACGTGCCCTTCCTTACACGGCCACGGTTCATCGCTGCAGCCTGCAGACAAACCGATCGACCAGTATGTATGTACACGTTCGCGACCAGAATGACAATGCTACGTATGCTTCGACCAAGTGGGTCCCGACTGTCAAGCACTTCCTTGCATGCGAAGATGTAGCTGGTGGGTCCCAGCAGTCAGGGGCGAATCAGTTTTCCCCCGTAATATGGACACACTTCCTTGCGTGTAAAGATGTAGCTGGTGGGTCCCAGCAGTCAGGGGGCAAATCATTTTTTTCCCGTAATATGGACGCACTTCCATGCGTGTGAAGATGTAGCTGGTGGGTCCCAGTAGTCAGGGGAAAAGTTTTTTCATGAAATATGGTGGCCCGTCCGGTGGGTCCCTGCTGTTAGGTGGAGGAATCATTATTTTGCGCGTAATAAGGAGGCACTTCCTTGCTATGGCCGTGGACCCAGCTGTCAGCCTCTCCACATACAGTACTCTTCCGATGGAAGTCGTTCCTTGACAGCATTGACCACTCCGCGTCGAGAGCACTAAGGCGATGGACGATGGCGAGGCCTAGGAAGGGGACGACACGGAGCCGGGGAAGACGCAGTTGTAGATGCCCATGCGAAGATGAGTATGAGGGTTCACTGGTTCGGCTTCAGTGTGAGGCTGCTGTCACCTCAGAATAACAGTGGGTATGGGTGAGTGGAGGGATGGCCTGGCCAGCGGTGGGAGTAGTAGGGGGCGGTGAGGCCACCACGGCAGCACAGCTGGCCACGGGAGGCGGGAGCAGGCGGCACGACCGGCACTGCTTTGGGCGGCTGGAGCAAGAAGATGTGAGGTTGAAGAAGCACTACGGCCGTTGGATGGACATTGTATGGTCACTGGAGCTAGAATCGTTCATATTGACTTGTAAGTGCATCTAGTGTGACCCTTAGTTGGTTTTGGAGTATTGACGACAAACTTGGTTGAGGAACTATTGTGTTTGTGAGAATTGTAGGATAACACATGTAGTAGTCCCTCATTGATTCGGTTTACCTATCAGAGACGACCCCTAAAAATGTGTGAAGACATTGAAGACAATGGTGGTCTGTGAAGATATTCATATTGAAGACTATGACATGAGAAGACATCACCTGAAGACTATGGAGTGCGAAGACATAGTAGTTTCATAGTTCCTTTTCCTGTTTGTTGAGTCATTGGAACCACCGTACTGTTAAGTGGGGTCCAAGTGAACAAAGTCAGCGTGACTAATGTGATGCTCAACCAAATTCTATATCTTCGAGGAAAAACAATGACAGCAAATCTTAACTTGTAGCCCAAGTCAAGCTGCCGCATCTGTTTGAAATCTGACTGTTGGACACATGTTAGTTCCTTAGTGACCCAGGGTCATTTTCGAGAAATCAGGTCGGGTTGCCTCCTGGCTATAAATAGCCCACCCCCTACACCATATACTGGTGGCTGCTTAGAGTTAGTGCACGGCTTTTGTCGTTTGAGAGCAACCCACCTCTGAAGCATTTGAGAGAGGGAGATCCTTAGGAGGGCAAAGCGCAAAACACCCAGAGCCAAAGAGTGTTAGGCATCACTGAGGGAGTCCTGGATTAGGGGGTATCCAGACATCCGGATTATATCCTTTGGCTGGACTGTTGGACTATGAAGATACAAGATTGAAGACTTCGTCCCGTGTCCGGATGGGACTCTACTTGGCGTGGAAGGCAAGCTAGGCAATACGGATATGTATATCTCCTCCTTTGTAACCGACCTTGTGTAACCCTAGCCTCCTCCGGTGTCTATATAAACCGGAGGTTTTAGTCCGTAGGACAACATACAATCATTCCATAGGCTAGCTTCTAGGGTTTAGCCTCTCCGATGTCATGGTAGATCAACTCTTGTACTACTTGTTGGAAATATGCCCTAGAGGCAATAATAAAAGGATTATTATTATATTTCCTTGTTCATGATAATTGTCTTTTATTCATGCTATAATTGTGTTATCCGGAAATCGTAATACATGTGTGAATACATAGACACCAACATGTCCCTAGTAAGCTTCTAGTTGACTAGCTCGTTGATCAACAGATAGTCATGGTTTCCTGACTATGGACATTGGTTGGATGTCATTGATAATGAGATCACATCATTAGGAGAATGATGTGATGGACAAGACCCAATCCTGAACATAGCACAAGATCGTATAGTTCGTTTGCTAGAGTTTTTCCAATGTCAAGTATAACTCCCAGATACTGTAGGAGTGCTTTGGGTGTACCAAACGTCACAATGTAACTGGGTGACTATAAAGGTATACAACGGGTATCTCCGAAAGTATCTGTTGGGTTGACACGGATCAAGACTGGGATTTGTCACTCCATATGACGGAGAGGTATCTCTGGGCCCACTCGGTAATGCATCATCATAATGAGCTCAAAGTGACCAAGTGTCTGGTCACGGGATCATGCATTACGGTACGAGTAAAGTGACTTGCCGGTAACGAGATTGAACGAGGTATTGGGATACCGACCATCGATTCTCGGGCAAGTAACGTACCGATTGACAAAGGGAATTAAATACGGGATTGCCTGAATCCTCGACGTCGTGGTTCATCCGACGAGATCATCGAGGAGCATGTGGGAGCCAACATGGGTATCCAGATCCCACTGTTGGTTATTGACCAGAGAGTCGTCTCGGTCATGTCTACATGTCTCCTGAACCCGTAGGGTCTACAAACTTAAGGTTCGGTGACGCTAGGGTTGTAGAGATATGAGTATGCAGTAACCTGAAAGTTGTTCGGAGTCCCGGATGAGATCCCGGACGTCATGAGGAGTTCTGGAATGGTCCAGAGGTGAAGAATTATATATAGGAAGTGCAGTTTCGGCCATCGGGAGAGTTTCGGGGGTCAGCTGTATTGTACCAGGACCATCGGAAGGGTCCTGGGGGTCCACCGGGTGGGGCCACCCATTCCGAAGGGCCTCCTGGGGGTCCACCGGGTGGAACCAGCCCATAGTGGGCTGGTGCGCCCCCCCCCTTGGGCCCCCCATGCGCCTAGGGTTGGGAACCCTAGGGGAGGGGGCGCCTCCACTTGCCTTGGGGGGCACTTCAACCCCTTGGCCGCCGCCCCCTAGGAGATCCCATCTCCTAGGGCCGGCGCGCCCCTAGGGGGCCTATATAAGGGGGGAAGGGAGGGCCGCCGCACCTGAAGTCTTGGCGCCTCCCTCTCCCCTGTTACACCTCTCCCTCTCGCAGAAGCTCGGCGAAGCCCTGCTGCGATCACTGCTGCATCCACCACCACGCCGTCGTGCTGCTGGATCTCCGTCAGCCTCTCCTTCCCCCTTGCTGGATCAAGAAGGAGGAGATGTCATCCGCTCCGTACGTGTGTTGAACGTGGAGGTACTTGGTCATCGGTGATTTGGATCACGGCGAGTACGACTCCATCATCCCCGTTCTGTTGAACGCTTCCGCTCGCGATCTACAAGGGTATGTAGATGCACTCCCCTCTCGTTGCTAGATGACTCCATAGATAGATCTTGGTGAAACATAGAGATTTTTTTTTGTTTTCTGCAACGTTCCCCAACACTACTCATATTATCAAGAATAATCAAGCAGGACATAGGGTTTTACCTCCATCAAGAGGGCCCGGACCTGGGTAAAACATTGTGTCCCCTGCCTCCTGTTACCATCCGCCTTAGACGCATAGTTCGGGACCCCCTACCCGGGATCCACCGGTTTTGACACCGACATTGGTGCGTTCATTGACAGTTCCACTGTGTCGTTGCCGTAAGGAAGGATGCCTCGTCTCGTTGTTATTGAGAGTTCCACTATGCACGAGTAGAACACAAAGTAGTTGTGGGCGTCAATATTGCAAATTTGCTTGCCGCTACTAGTCTTATCTTGATTCAGCGGCATCATGGGATGAAGCGGCCCGGACGAACCTTACACGTACGCTTACGTGAGACCGGTTCCACCAACTGACATGCACTAGTTGCATAAGGTGGCTGGCGGGTGTCTGTCTCTCCCACTTTAGTCGGATCGGATTCGATGAACAGGGTCCTTATGATGGGTAAATAGAAATTGGCAATTCACGTTGTGGTTTTGCCGTAGGTAAGAAAACGTTCTTGTTATAACCCTATTGCAACCACGTAAAAACTTGCAACAACAATTAGAGGACGTCTAACCTGTTTTTGCAGCAAGTGTTTTGTGATGTGATATGGCCAAAGTTGTGATGAATGATGAATGATATATATGTGATGTATGAGATTATGTTCTTGTAATAGGAATCACAACTTGCATGTCAATGAGTATGACAACTGGCAGGAGCCATAGGAGTTGTCTTTATTTTTTGTATGACCTGCGTGTCATTGAGAAATGCCATGTAAATTACTTTACTTTATTGCTAAACATGTTAGCTATAGTAGTAGAAGTAATAGTTGGCGAGCAACTTCATGGAGACACGATGATGGAGATCATGATGATAGAGATCATGGTGTCATGCCGGTGACAAGATGATCATGGAGCCCCGAGATGGAGATCAAAGGAAGCTATATGATACTGGCCATATCATGTCACTATTATTTGATGGCATGTGATGTTTATCATGTTTTTGCATCTTGTTTACTTAGAACGACGGTAGTAAATAAGATGATCCCTCATAATAATTTCAAGAAAGTGCTCCCCCTAACTGTGCACCGTTGCGACAGTTCGTTGTTTCGAAGCACCACGTGATGATCGGGTGTGATAGATTCCAACGTTCACATACACATGCAAACATTTAGGTTGACTTGACGAGCCTAGCATGTACAGACATGGCCTCGGAACACAGAAGACCGAAAGGTCGAGCATGAGTCATATAGAAGATACGATCAACATGAAGATGTTCACCGATGATGACTAGTTCGTCTCACGTGATGATCGGACACGGCCTAGTTAACTCGGATCATGTTATACTTAGATGACTGGAGGGATGTCTATCTGAGTGGGAGTTCATTGAATAATTTGATTAGATGAACTTAATTATCATGAACTTAGTATAAAATCTTTACAACATGTATTGTAGATCAAATGACCAACGTTGTCCTCAACTTCAACGCATTCCTAGAGAAAACCATGCTAAAAGACGATGGCAGCAACTATATGGACCGGGTCCGGAACTTGAGGATCATCCTTATAGCTGCCAAGAAAGATTATGTCCGACAAGCACCGCTAGGTGAAGCACCTGCTCTCCCTGCAGAACAAGACGTTATGAACGCTTAGCAGACACGTACTGATGATTACTCCCTCGTTTAGTGCGGCATGCTTTACAGCTTAGAACCGGGGCTCCAAAAGCGTTTTGAGAGATACGGAGCATATGAGATGTTCGAAGAGCTGAAAATGGTTTTTCAAGCTCATGCCCGGGTCGAGAGATATGAAGTCTCCGACAAGTTCTTCAGCTGTAAGATGGAGGAAAACAGTTCTGTCAGTGAGCACATACTCACTATGTCTGGGTTACATAACCGCTTGACTCAGCTGGGAGTTAATCTCCCGGATGACGCGGTCATTGACAGAATCCTTCAGTTGCTTCCACCGAGCTACAAGAGCTTTGTGATGAACTTCAATATGTAGGGGATGGAAAAGACCATTCCTGAAGTATTTGCAATGCTGAAATCAGCAGAGGTAGAAGTCAAAAAGGAACATCAAGTGTTGATAGTGAATAAAACCACTAAGTTCAAGAAAGGCAAGGGTAAGAAGAACTTCAATAAGGACGGCAAGGGAGTTGCCACGTCGGGTAAGCAAGCTGCCGGGAAGAAGCCAAAGAATGGACCCAAGCCCGAGACTGAGTGCTTTTATTGCAAGGGAAGTGGTCACTGGAAGTTGAACTGCCCCAAATACTTAGCGGACAAGAAGGCCGGCATCACGAAAGGTATATGTGATATACATGTAATTGATGTGTACCTTACCAGTACTCGTAGTAGCTCCTGGGTATTTGATACCAGTGCAGTTGCTCACATTTATAACTCAAAGCAGGAGCTGCGGAATAAGCGGAGACTGGCGAAGGACGAGGTGACGATGCGCGTCGGGAATGGTTCCAAGGTCGATGTGATCACCGTCGGCACGCTACCTCTACATTTACCTACGGGATTAGTTTTAAACCTCAATAATTATTATTTAGTGCCAGCTTTGAGCATGAACATTGTATCAGGATCTCGTTTAATTCGAGATGGCTACTCATTTAAATCCGAGAATAATGGTTGTTCTATTTATATGAGAGATATGTTTTATGGTCATGCTCCGATGGTGAATGGTTTATTCTTAATGAATCTCGAGCGTAATGCTACACATATTCATAGTGTGAATACCAAAAGATGTAAGGTTGATAATGATAGTCCCACATACTTGTGGCACTGCCGCCTTGGTCACGTAGGTGTCAAACGCATGAAGAAGCTCCATGCAGATGGACTTTTAGAGTCTCTTGATTACGAATCATTTGACACGTGTGAACCATGCCTCATAGGTAAAATGACCAAGACTCCGTTCTCAGGAACAATGGAGCGAGCAACCAACTTATTGGAAATCTTACATACTGATGTGTGCGGTCCAATGAGTGTTGAGGCTCGCGGTGGCTATCGTTATGTTCTCACCCTCATTGATGACTTGAGTAGATATGGGTATGTCTATTTAATGGAACACAAGTCTGAGACCTTTGAAAAGTTCAAGGAATTTCAGAGTGAGGTTGACAATCAACGTGATAGGAAAATCAAGTTCTTGCGATCAGATCGTGGGGGAGAATACTTGAGTCATGAATTTGGCACACACTTAAGAAAATGTGGAATAGTTTCACAACTCACGCCGCCTGGAACACCTCAGCATAATGGTGTGTCCGAATGTCGTAATCGCACTCTATTAGATATGGTGCGATCTATGATGTCTCTTACCGATTTACAGCTATCATTTTGGGGCTATGCTTTAGAGACTGTCGCATTCACTTTAAATAGGGCTCCGTCGAAATCCGTTGAGACGACACCGTATGAATTATGGTTTGGTAAGAAACCTAAGCTGTCGTTTCTAAAAGTTTGGGGATGCGATGCTTATGTCAAGAAACTTCAACCTGAAAAGCTCGAACCCAAGTCGGAAAAATGCGTCTTCATAGGATACCCTAAAGAAACTATTTGGTATACCTTCTACCTCAGATCTGAAGGCAAGATCTTTGTTGCCAAGAATGGATCCTTTCTAGAGAAAGAGTTTCTCTCGAAAGAAGTAAGTGGGAGGAAAGTAGAACTTGATGAAGTATTACCTCTTGAACCGGAAAGTGGCGCAACTCAAGAAAATGTTCCTGAGGTGCCTGCACCGACTAGAGAGGAAGTTAATGATGATGATCATGAAACTTCAGATCAAGTTGCTACTGAACTTCATAGGTCCACAAGGACACGTTCCGCACCAGAGTGGTATGGCAACCCTGTCTTGGAAATCATGTTGTTAGACAACGGTGAACCTTCGAACTATGAAGAAGCGATGGCGGGCCCGGATTCCGACAAATGGCTGGAAGCCATGAAATCTGAGATAGGATCCATGTATGAAAACGAAGTATGGACTTTGACTGACTTGCCCGTTGAGCGGCGAGCCATAGAAAATAAATGGATCTTTAAGAAGAAGACAGACGCGGATGGTAATGTGACCATCTATAAAGCTCGGCTTGTCGCTAAGGGTTATCGACAAGTTCAAGGGGTTGACTACGATGAGACTTCCTCACCTGTAGCGAAGCTGAAGTCCGTCCGAATCATGTTAGCAATTGCCGCATTCTATGATTATGAGATATGGCAAATGGACGTCAAAACGGCATTCCTTAATGGTTTCCTTATGGAAGAATTGTATATGATGCAGCCGAAAGGTTTTGTCGATCCTAAGAATGCTGACAAGGTGTGCAAGCTCCAATGCTCGATTTATGGGCTGGTGCAAGCATCTCGGAGTTGGAACATTCGCTTTGATGAGATGATCAAAGCATTTGGGTTTATGCAGACTTATGGAGAAGCCTGCATTTACAAGAAAGTGAGTGGGAGGTCTGTAGCATTTCTCATATTATATGTAGATGACATACTTTTGATGGGAAATGATATAGAACTTTTGGACATCATTAAGGCCTACTTGAATAAGAGATTTTCAATGAAGGACCTTGGAGAAGCTGCTTATATATTAGGCATCAAGATCTATCGAGATAGATCAAGACGCCTCATAGGTCTTTCAAAAAGCACATACCTTGATAAGATATTGAAGAAGTTCAATATGGATCAGTCTAAGAAGGGGTTCTTGCCTGTGTTGCAAGGTGTGAAATTGAGCTCAGCTCAATGTCCAACCACGGTAGAAGAGATGAGTGTCATCCCCTATGCCTCACCCATAGGGTCTATTATGTATGCCATGCTATGTACCAGACCTGGTGTAAACCTTGCCGTAAGTTTGGTTGGTAGGTACCAAAGTACCCGGCAAGGAACACTGGACAGCGGTCAAGAATATCCTGAAGTACCTGAAAAGGACTAAGGACATGTTTCTCGTTTATGGAGGTGACGAAGAGCTCGTCGTAAAGGGTTACGTCGACGCTAGCTTCGACACAGATCTGGATGACTCTAAGTCACAAACCGGATACGTGTATATGTTGAATGGTGGAGCAGTAAGCTGGTGCAGCTACAAGCAGAGCGTCTTGGCGGGATCTACATGTGAAGCGGAGTACATGGCAGCCTCGGAGGCAGCGCATGAAGCAATTTGGGCGAAGGAGTTCATCACCGACCTAGGAGTCATACCCAATGCGTCGGGGCCGATCAAACTCTTCTGTGACAACACTAGAGCTATTGCACTTGCCAAGGAGCCCAGGTTTTACAAGAAGACTAGGCACATCAAGTGTCGCTTCAACTCCATTCGTGAAAATGTTCAAGATGGAGACATAGATATTTGTAAAGTACATACGGATATGAATGTCGCAGATCCGTTGACTAAACCTCTCCCTAGGGCAAAACATGATCAACACCAGAACTCTATGGGTGTTCGATTCATCACAATGTAACTAGATTATTGACTCTAGTGCAAGTGGGAGACTGTTGGAAATATGCCCTAGAGGCAATAATAAAAGGATTATTATTATATTTCCTTGTTCATGATAATTGTCTTTTATTCATGCTATAATTGTGTTATCCAAAAATCGTAATACAAGTGTGAATACATAGACACCAACATGTCCCTAGTAAGCCTCTAGTTGACTAGCTCGTTGATCAACAGATAGTCATGGTTTCCTAATTATGGACATTGGATGTCATTGATAACAAGATCACATCATTAGGAGAATGATGTGATGGACAAGACCCAATCCTAAACATAGCACAAGATCGTATAGTTCGTTTGCTAGAGTTTTTCCAATGTCAAGTATCTTTTCCTTAGAACATGAGATCGTGTAACTCACGGATACCGTAGGAGTGCTTTGGGTGTACCAAACGTCACAACGTAACTGGGTGACTATAAAGGTATACTACGGGTATCTCCGAAAGTATCTGTTGGGTTGACACGGATCAAGACTGGGATTTGTCACTCCATATGACGGAGAGGTATCTCTGGGCCCACTCGGTAATGTATCATCATAATGAGCTCAAAGTGACCAAGTGTCTGGTCACGGGATCATGCATTACGGTACGAGTAAAGTGACTTGCCGGTAACAAGATTGAACGAGGTATTGGGATACCGATGGTCGAATCTCGGGCAAGTAACGTACCGATTGACAAAGGGAATTGAATACGGGATTGCCTGAATCCTCGACATCGTGGTTCATCTGATGAGATCATCGAGGAGCATGTGGGAGCCAACATGGGTATCCAGATCCCGCTATTGGTTATTGACCGGAGAGTCGTCTCGGTCATGTCTACATGTCTCCAGAACCCGTAGGGTCTACACACTTAAGGCTCGATGACACTAGGGTTGTAGAGATATGAGTATGCAGTAACCCAAAAGTTGTTCGGAGTCTCGGATGAGATCCCGGACGTCACGAGGAGTTCCAGAATGGTCCGGAGGTGAAGAATTATATATAGGAAGTGCAGTTTCGGCCATCGGGAGAGTTTCGGGGGTCAGCGGTATTGTACCGGGACCACCGGAAGGGTCCCGGGGGTCCACCGGGTGGGGCCACCCATTCCGGAGGGCCTCATGGGCTGAAGTGGGGAGGGAACCAGCCCATAGTGGGCTGGTGCGCCCCACTCCCCAAGGGAGGGGGCGCCTCCACTTGACTTGGGGGGCACTCCACCCCCTTGGCCGCCGCCCCCTAGGAGATCCCATAACCTAGGGCCGGCGCACCCCTAGGGCGCCTATATAAACGGGGGGAGCGAGGGCAGCCGCACCTGAAGTCTTGGTGCCTCCCTCTCCCCTGTTACACCTCTCCCTCTCACAGAAGCTCGGCGAAGCCCTGCTGCGATCACTGCTGCATCCACCACCACGTCGTCGTGCTGCTGGATCTCCGTGAACCTCTCCTTCCCCCTTGCTGCATCAAGAAGGAGGAGTCTTCATCCGCTCCGCACGTGTGTTGAACGCGGAGGTGCCGTCCGTTCGGCACTTGGTCATCGGTGATTTGGATCACGACGAGTACGACTCCATCATCCCCGTTCTGTTGAACGCTTCCGCTCGCGATCTACAAGGGTATGTAGATGCACTCCCCTCTCGTTGCTAGATGACTCCATAGATAGATCTTGGTGAAACATAGAGAATTTTTTTTGTTTTCTGCAATGTTCCCCAACACTACTCATATTATCAAGAATAATCAAGCAGGACATAGGGTTTTACCTCCATCAAGAGGGCCCGGACCTGGGTAAAACATTGTGTCCCCTGCCTCCTGTTACCATCCGCTTTAGACGCATAGTTCGGGACCCCCTACCCGGGATCCACCGGTTTTGACACCGACATTGGTGCGTTCATTGAGAGTTCCACTGTGTCGTCGCCGTAAGGAAGGATGCCTCGTCTCGTTGTTAAAAACAACATTACCGCCGGGGGAGCCCTGGCTGTCGGCCAAACTCTCCGGCTTGGTAGTTTCGTCATGACCGCCCGTTCGGCCACTGCAGCGACGATGACTTCTCGGGTCATCTAAAACAGCCTCCACGTCGGCTCGGAATTCACCAAGAAGATGGATCCAATGGAGCTCTCTTTCCTAAACGAGCTCTTGGATCGCATCGCCGCCTTGGTAATCGCTACGGACTATGATCGGATTGGGCTTAAACCCGATCAAAGGGAGATTAACTCTCCACCTGTCGTCCATCATGTTGTGGTGGTGGAGGAACAATGGGGCGATTCTTCCTCTATCTTGAGGACTAACTATGTCCGGATTCCTGAGCTCTCCGAGCCAGATACCCGTTTACGGGAGGACATCACCCACGCCTGAACCTAGAGTCAGGCAGCGGGCCAGACTCATCGGGCAACATCCTGGAATCCGAACTTCCAAGATCGGAAACTCCTCAGCCCCTGGGTCTCAGATCGGGTAGGGGTTCAGACTCAAACTCACCCACCCACCCACACATAAACGATCTTTCCCACATCTGGCAAGAGCCCCATGAAACAGTACATCATTATTGGGCCAGATTCCTCCTTGTGATGAACAAGGTTAAGGACTACCGCGAGGAAGACGCGGTCTCACTTTTCTGCAATAACTACACGGACAAGGCAATCCTTAACGCCATAAGTCGCCATGACATATCACGCTTTGCCGACTTGGCGTCCATAGTACGAAAGTACTGTACGATGGAAAGTGCCTGGAAAACGGAAATGAAATTTTGGGATAATCCGGCTCCGAATATACACCCTGTCTGAAGTAAAAGGGTGCACTATCATAAGACACCCAAGTTAATTACAAAGAAGCAAAAACCCTCTACAAGGTGTGGAACTGTATTGGAGGTACGGCTCAACGAACCCTGCAAAATTCATAGTACAGCGGATACCATACCAACACACAGCCTTAGAGCATGTTGGATACTCTGGCAGGTGGCCAAAAGAGGCGAGGATCTTCTCATCCCAGATGCCACAGAGCACCATCCCAAGGATAACAATACGTTATTAACAGTCTTTGAGACCTTCGCATCAAATAATAGGCGCAAGCGAACACTCCGCAGCATTGCTGAAATCTGCCACATGGCAGCAATAAATCCATGGAGTGACACGGCTATTACCTTCAATGCCAGTGACGGACCTAAATTCCAAACAGCCCGAGCACCAGTTGCACTGGTCCTTAGTCCAATCGTGGACGGCTTTCGACTCACCAAAGTACTCATGGACGGCGGCAGTGGATTAAACCTCATTTATGAGGAAACTCTTCAAAAAATGGAAATAGACAGGAACCGCATTGAGCAAAGCAGCACAACCTTCAGAGGAATCATCCCCAGTCGGGAAGCACGCTGTTCTGGGAAAATTACACTAGATGTGGTAATCGGCACGCCAGAGAACTATAGGTCCGAAGAAATTACATTCCAAGTGGCCCCGTTCAGTATTGGATACCACGCTCTTTTAGGACAGGAGGCGTTCACGATCTTCCAAGCCATACCCCATTATGGTTACATGAAGCTCAAAATGCCCGGGCCCAACGGAATCATCACTCTCACTAGCGATCCGGACACAGCACTCCGCACCGAAAACAAAACAACCGCATTGGCCCTCGAGGCATTATCCGAAGCCCTTTCGACCGAGGAATTAACTGCGCTATGCTCCATAGTGGACAGGGACGATGTGATACTTGATAAGAGATCCAAGTCCACCTCTTTTAAACCAGCGGATGAAATAGTCAAATTCCAAGTCCACCCAATGGAGCCTACAAAAACAGCCGCCATCGGGGCACAGTTAAACCCCGTCGTGGACGCCGCACAACGAAAGTTCCTGCGCGAGAATTGGGACATATTCGCCTGGCACCCCCCAGACATGCCAGGAATCCCACACAGGCTGGTCGAGCACAGCCTCAATATCCTAAAGGGATTCAAGCCGGTCAAGCAGGCTCTTCGGTGTTTCTCTAAACCTAAGAGACAAGCTATGGGAAAGGAACTAGCCAAATTAATGGAGGCCGGATTCATTAGAGAAATAAAACACCCGGACTGGCTAGCAAACCTGGTGATGGTACCAAAGAAGGACAAATCCTGGCGCCTATCTGTCGACTTCAAGGACCTCAACAAGGCTTGCCCAATGGATCCCTTCTCCCTCCCCCGCATTGATCAAATTATCGATGCTACCGCAGGACACGAGTCATTGTGTTTGCTCGACGCATACTCCGGCTACCACCAAATCAAGATGGCGGAGTCCGACCAAGCCGTAACGGCAGTTATCACACCATACGGCCCCTTCTGTTTTAACACAATGCCTTTTGGGCTCAAAAACGCCGGCGCAACATATCAGCACATGATTCAGACATGTCTGGAGAAACAGATCGACAAAACAGTAGAGGCATACGTAGATTATGTGGTCGTTAAAACCAAACACGTCCACCCTCTAATAGATGACTTGAGGCTCACATTCGACAACCTTCGAACATACGACATCAAGCTCAATCCGGAAAAATGTGTTTTCAGCGTACCAGCCGGAAAGCTCTCTGGCTTCATTGTCTCCAGTAGAGGAATTGAAGCTAATCCGGCCAAAATCCTAGCTTTGTCACAGTTGGCTATACAAACGGGCCTCAAACAAACCCACAACTAACTGGATGTGTGGCGGCTCTAAGCCGCTTTATCTCCCGCTTAGGAGAAAAGGCATTACCCCTTTATTGCCTCCTTCGGCGCACCGAACACTTCGAGTGGACGGACGCTACCACAGCCGGACTGGAAGAAATAAAAGCCATACTAGCAACCAACCCAGTCCTGGCTGCGCCAAACATCGGCGAACCAATGCTGTTATACATTGCGGCAACTCATCAAGTTGTAAGTGTAGTTCTCGTTGTCGAACGAGAAGCGGGCGGACATAAATTCCCTCTTCAAAAGCCGGTATATTATGTATCCACTGTCCTCACTCCATGCAAATCGCGGTACCCACATTATCGAAAGATAGCCTATGCGGTATTAATGGCATCCCGGAAGCTGCGACACTACTTTCAAGAGTGTTCGATTACAGTAGCCTCGAGAGTGCCACTTAATGATATTATAAACAACTGCGACGCCATGGGCCGGATTGCCAAATGGGCCATTGAGCTCCTCCCGTTCGACATAACATACAAACCTCGGCAAGCCATTAAATCGCAAGTATTGGCCGACTTTGTCGCCGAATGGACGGAAGCCGAACTCCCTAAAGAGTACGACGCATACTCCAATTGGATCATGCACTATAACGACTCCAAAATGCTAGCTGGTCTGGGGGCTAGCATCGTCCTAACGTCCCCAACCGGAGATATAGTGCAATACATACTGTAGATACTGTATACAGACTCCAACAACCCAGTTGAATACGAAGCCCTATTACATGGTCTTCGGATGGCAGTTTCCATGGGCATCCAACGCCCGGAGGTGTGTGGGGATTCTAACCTCGCAATATCCCAAATAAATGGAGACTTCGATGCCAAGGATCCGAAGATGGCGGCCTATCGAAACACCGTCCTAAAGATGTCAGCTCGGTTTGAGGGACTCGAATTTCAGCATGTGGCTCGGGAAAATAATCAAGCGGCGGATATCCTCGCCTGCATTGGCGCAAAACGCGATGCGGTCCCCCCCAACATCTTTTTGGAGAGGTTGTTTAAGCCATCCGTGGTATGGGAAGGGGACACCGGTAACAATAATCTGGTCCCGGACAAAATGCCCGATACTGAACACTCTGACATAATCGGAGGCTCTGCCACCGAAATAACACCTTCAGCCCACGTCATAATGGCGATCATTGCCCCGTGGAAAGAACCATTCTTGGCCTACCTAACTAGGCCGGAACTTCCCGAGGACCAAAATGAGGCACGGTGCATAGTGCGGCGATCTAAAGCCTACAGGGTCCACGAGGGAGAGCTGTATAAAAAGGCACTACCGGAGTCCTTCTAAGGTGCATCTCCGAAGAGGAAGGGCAGAAGCTTTTGGCAAAAATTGACGCCGGACTCGGCGGCCACCATGCTGCAGCCCGAGCCCTTGTAAGCAAGGCCTTCCATACAGGGTTTTATTGGCCGACGGCCCGGGCAGACGCACAGGACTTGGTCTAACGCTGCGCCGGTTGCCATCTTTTTGCAAACCAAAGCCACATGCCACCCACCGCCCTCCAAACAATCCCCATTACCTGGCCCTTCGCGGTCTGGGGGCTTGACGTGGTTGGACCCCTTAAAGGGGGAATCCATAAGAAAAAATACTTACTGGTCATGGTGGATAAATTCACCAAATGGATAGAAGCCAAACCTGTTAAAATAGCTGAATCTGGACCGGTGATAGACTTCATATCTGGGGTCGTACACCGCTATGGCGTCCCCCACAGCATCATCACTGACAACGGCACGAACTTCATGGCCGATGATGTAAAACTCTGGTGCAGCAACATGGGCATCAAGCTCGATTATACTTCCTCTATCACCCACAAACCAACGGCCAAGTTGAGCGAGCAAATGGTCTTATCATGAGCGGCATTAAACCCAGATTAGTGCGGTCCTTAAAGGAGGCTAACATGCACTGGGTAGAGGAGCTCGACTCCGTACTCTGGGGGCTGTAGACCATGCCGAATCATACTACCGGATATACACCCTTCTTTATGGTGTATGGCGCAGAGGCAGTTCTGCCCTACGACATAATTCATGACTCACCTAGAGTGCGCATGTACGAAGAAAGAGAAGCCGAGCTCGATCGGCAGGACAGTCTGGACACCCTGGAGGAGGTGCGTGACGTGGCAAAAGCCCGTTCCGCATTTTATCAGCAACGGGCTCGCAGATACCAAAGCAGAGAAGTACGGGCCAAAACTTATAACATTGGCGAGTTAGTTCTACGCCTACCGGAGAAGAAAAAGTTCAAGCTCGAGCCCAAATGGGAAGGTCCCTTCATTATTGACCAAGTTCTGACCGGTGGAGCGTACCGTCTGCGGGATGTATCGAATAATCGACTTGAGCCGAACCCATGGAACGCAGCCAGGCTCCGAAGATTCTACGCCTAGCGCTGGACTCTATGTTCGTCTCCTTCCTCTGTCCATTTTTTCATATACATTATCTGTCTTTTTTCTCTTTCTTTCTTTCTTTTATTCTTTCTCTAGGCCTTCAAGGGCCAACTTGTGCCTCGCTTGCACATTATAGATGCGCTAACCGCGCTCATTATACCCAGGGGCTTCTTACACAGAAGCTTAATTATCTATCTGGGCTTCATACCCAGCACATGTGTTATTCTTCCGCATGTACCTTTTCTTCGCCATTATATGCATCGATATGACTTAAGTTTTGACCAAGCTGGGTTGCCTGGCTCTTGTATTTATGCCCTACGTTCCCATTAATTCGGCTAGGGCATAAGGGGAGCACCTCTATGATTGTTACTGCCGGGTCAGCCGGATGTGTACCTCAGACTGGGTGAAGCCGAAAGCTAGCGTTCTTAAGGGAATATTCAGTCGGTGAACAAAAGATGATTTTTCTTTATTTTCCATATGTGCCCCCAGATGTTTTTTGCCTGCGTTTCCTCTCGCAGTCCGAACATGCACTTTAGGGCATGTGCACCCAGGGAAAGGAACCCTTAACAAAACTATTCTCCCTGGAAGATGTTTCTTACTACCCATGTAATATAACATAACTAGTTGGGCACTTGTCTGTTAAAGCACTAATGACCCCTACGCCTAGTCTCCACACATACCCCGGTTCTTATATAACTGAGCGGGTATTCGGATACACTCCAGACTATCGGGTCCCGAGGTTGAAGCGAAAAGGTTCGCCATGACAAATGATTTACAATCCGGCTAGAAGGCATTATACATGTCACTTTAATTACATAGTCATGCACACTGACTAAATTCCTCTTCTATACCATCCAACAGGCGGTCTAGCCTACAATCCTGTTGGGAATACTTTACGGCTAATTCTACTTGCCCATAGACTAAGCTAACGGGGATCTCTTTCCCATCGGGCCCCACAAGTCCGACCTCGGCCATGTGATTTGGGTCAGCCTTGGTATACCGCGTCTTCACCATGGCCCAGTGCGTGTTAGACTCCTTTAAGGACCGCACTAATCTGAGTTTAATGCCGCTCATGATAAGACCATTTGCTCGCTCAACTTGGCCGTTGGTTTGTGGGTGATAGACGGAAGCATAATCGAGCTTGATGCCGATGTTGCTGCACCAGAGTTTTACCTCATCGGCCGTGAAGTTTGTGTCGTTGTCAGTGATGATGCTGTGGGGGACGCCATAGTGGTGTACGACCCCGGATATGAAGTCTATCACCGGTCCGGATTCGACTGTTTTAACAGGTTTGGCTTCTATCCATTTGGTGAATTTATCCACCATGACCAGTAAGTATTTTTTATTATGGGTTCCCCCTTTAAGGGGTCCAACCATGTCAATCCCCCAGACCGCGAAGGGCCAGGTAATGGGGATTGTTTGGAGGGCGGTGGGTGGCATGTGTCTTTGGTTTGCAAAAAGCTGGCAACCGGCGCAGCGTTGGACCAAGTCCTGTGCGTCTGCCCAGGCCGTCGGCCAATAAAACCCTGTACGGAAGGCCTTGCTTACAAGGGCCCAGGCTGCAGCGTGCTGGCCGTCGAGTCCAGCGTGAATTTCTGCCAAAAGCTTTTGCCCTTCCTCTTCGGAGATGCACCTTTGAAGGACTCCGGTAGTGCTTTTTTTGTACAGCTCTCCCTCGTGGACCCTGTAGGCTTTAGATCGCCGCACTATGCAGCGTGCCTCATTTTGGTCCTCGGGAAGTTCCTGCCTAGTTAGGTAGGCCAAGAATGGTTCTGTCCACGGGGCAATGATCACCATTATGACGTGGGCTGAAGGTGTTATTTCGGTGGCAGAGCCTCCGATTATGTCAGAGTGTTCAGTATCGGGCATTTTGGCCGGGTCCGGATTATTGTTACCGGTGTCCCCTTCCCATACCACGGATGGCTTAAACAACCTCTCCAAAAAGATGTTGGGGGGGACCACATCGCGTTTTGCGCCAATGCGGGCGAGGATATCCGCCGCTTGATTGTTTTCCCGAGCCACATGGTGAAATTCGAGTCCCTCGAACTGAGCTGACATCTTTAGGACGGCGTTTCGATAGGCCGCCATCTTTGGATCCTTGGCAATGAAGTCTCCATTTATTTGGGATATTACGAGGTTTGAATCCCCACGCACCTCCAGGCGTTGGATGCCCATGGAAACTGCCATCCGAAGACCATGTAATAGGCCTTCGTATTCAACTGGGTTGTTGGAGTCTGTATACAGTATCTACAGTACGTATTGCACTGTATCTCCGGTTGGGGACGTCAGGACGACGCTAGCCCCCAGACCAGCTAGCATTTTGGAGCCGTTATAGTGCATGATCCAATTGGAGTATGCGCTGTACTCTTTAGGGAGTTCGGCTTCCGTCCATTCGGCGACAAAGTCGGCCAATACTTGCGATTTAATGGCTTGCCGAGGTTTGTATGTTATGTCGAACGGGAGGAGCTCAATGGCCCATTTGGCAATCCGGCCGATGGCGTCGCAGTTGTTTATAATATCATTAAGTGGCACTCCCAAGGCTACTGTAATCAAACACTCTTGAAAGTAGTGTCGCAGCTTCCAGGATGCCATTAATACCGCATAGGCTATCTTTTTCTAATGTGGGTCTCGCGATTGACATGGACTAAGGACAGTGGATACATAATATACCGGCTTTTGAAGAGGGAATTTATGTTCATCCGCTTCTCGTTCGACGACGAGCACTGCGCTTACAACTTGATGTGTTGCCGCAATGTATAACAGCATTGGTTCGCCGATGTTTGGCGCGGCCAGGACTGGGTTGGTTGCCAGTATGGCTTTTATTTCTTCCAATCCGGATGTGGAAGCATCCGTCCACTCGAAGTGTTAGGTGCGCCGAAGGAGGCAATAAAGGGGTAATGCCTTTTCTCCTAAGCGGGAGATAAAGCAGCTTAGAGCCGCCACACATCCACTTAGTTTCTGGGTTTGTTTGAGGTCCGTTGGTATAGCCAACTGTGACAGAGCTCGGATTTTGGCCAGATTAGCTTCAATTCCTCTACTAGAGACAATGAAGCCGAGGAGCTTTTCGGCTGGTACGCCGAAAACGCATTTTTCCGGATTGAGCTTGATGTCGTATGTTCAGAGGTTGTCGAATGTGAGCCTCAAGTCGTCTATTAGAGAGTCGACGTGTTTGGTTTTAAAGACCACATCATCTATGTATTCCTCTACTGTTTTGCAGATCTGTTTCTCCAGACATGTCTGAATCATGCGCTGATATGTTGCGCCGGCGTTTTTCAGCCCAAAAGGCATTGTGTTAAAACAGAAGGGGACGTATGGTGTGATAAATGTCGTTGCAGCTTGGTCGGACTCCGCCATCTTGATTTGGTGGTAGCCGGAGTATGCGTCGAGGAAACACAATGACTCGTGTCCTGCGGTAGCATCGATAATTTGATCAATGTGGGGGAGGGGGAAGGGATCCTTTGGGAAGCCTTGTTGAGGTCCTTGAAGTCGACACATAGGCGCCAGGATTTGTCCTTCTTTGGTACCATCACCAGGTTTGCTAGCCAGTCTGGGTGTTTTATTTCTCTAATGAATCCGGCCTCCAATAATTTGGCTAGTTCCTCTCCCATAGCTTGTCTCTTAGGTTCAGAGAAATGCCGAAGAGCCTGCTTGACCGGCTTGAATCCCTTTAGGATATTGAGGCTGTGCTCGGCCAGCGTGCGTGGGATTCCTGGCATGTCTGAGGGGTGCCAGGCGAATATGTCCCAATTCTCGTGAAGGAACTCTCGTAGTGCGGCGTCCACGGCAGGGATTAACTATGCCCCGATGGAGGCTGTTTTTGTAGGGTCCATTGGGTGGACTTGGAATTTGACTATTTCATCCGCTGGTTTAAAAGAGGTGGACTTGGATCTCTTGTCAAGTATCACGTCATCCCTGTCCACTGTGGAGCATAGCGCAGTTAATTCCTCGGCCGAAAGGGCTTCGTATAATGCCTCGAGGGCCAATGCGGCTATTTTGTTTTCGGCGTGGAGTGATGTGCCCGGATCGCTAGCGAGAGTGATGATTCCGTCGGGCCCGGGCATTTTGAGCTTCATGTACCCATAATGGGGTATGGCTTGGAAGATCGTGAACACCTCCCGTCCTAAAAGGGCGTGGTATCCACTACTGAACGGGGCCACTTGGAATGTAATTCCTTCGGACCTATAGTTCTCCGGCGTGCCAAATACCACATCTAGTGTAATTTTCCCAGCACAACGTGCTTGCCGACTGGGGATGATTCCTCTGAAGGTTGTGTTGCTTTGCTCAATGCGGTTCCAGTCTATTTCCATTTTTTGAAGAGTTTCCTCATAAATGAGGTTTAATCCACTTCCGCCGTCCATGAGTACTTTGATGAGTCTAAAGTCGTCCACGATTGGACTGAGGACCAATGCAACTGGTGCTCGGGCTGTTCGGAATTTAGGTTCGTCACTGGCATTGAAGGTAATAGCCGTGTCACTCCATGGATTTATTGCTGCCATGTGGCAGATTTCGGCAATGCTGTGGAGTGTTCGCTTGCGCCTATTATTTGGTGCGAAGGTCTCAAAGACTGTTAATACCGTATTGTTATCCCTGGGTGGTGCTCTGTGGCATCTGGGATGAGAATATCCTCACCGCTTTTGGCCACCTGCTGGAGTATCCAAGATGCTCTAAGGTTGTGTGTTGGTATGGTATCCATTTTACTATGAATTTTGTAGGGTCCGTTGAGACATCCCTCCAATACGGTTCCACGCCCTGTAGAGGGTTTTTGCTCATTTGTAATTAACTAGGGTGTCTTATGATAGTGCACCCTTTTACTTCAGACTGTGTGTATATTCAGAGCCGGATTATCCCAAAATTTCGTTTCGGTTTTCCAGGCACTTTCCATCATACAATACTTCCGTACTATGGACGCCAAGTCGGCGAAGCGTGATATGTCATGCCAACTTATGGCGTTAAGGATTCCCTTGTCCGTGTAGTTATTGCAGAAAAGTGAGGCAGTCCTTAACCTTGTTCAACACAAGGAGGAATCTGGCCCAATAATGATGTACTGTTTCATGGGGCTCTTGCCTGATGTGGGAAAGATCGTTTTTGTCTGGGTGGATGGGTGGGTTTGAGTCCGAACCCCTACCTGATCTGAGACCCAGGGACCGAGGAGTTTCCGATCTTGGAAGTTCGGATTCTGGGATGTTGCCCGATGTGTCTGGCCCGCTGCCTGACTCTAGGTTCAGGGCTTGGGTGATGTCCTCCCGTAAACGGGTATCTGGCTCGGAGAGCTCAGGAATCCGGACATAGTTAGTCCTCAAGATAGAGGAAGAATCGCCGCATTGTTCCTCCACCACCGCAACATGATGGGTAACCAGTAGAGAGTTAATCTCCCTTTGATCGGGTTTAAGCCCAATCCGATCATAGTCCATAGCGACTCCCAAGGCGGCGATGCGATCCAAGAGCTTGTTTAGGGAAGACAGCTCCATTGGATCCATCTTCTCGGCGAATTCCGAGCCGACGTGGAGGCTGTTTTCGATGAACCGAGAAGTCATCGTCGGTGCAGCGGCCGAATGGGCGGTCATGATGAAACTGCCAAGCCGGAGAGTTTGGCCGACAGCCAGGGCTCCCCCGGCGGTAATGTAGTTTTTAACAACGAGACGAGGCATCCTTCCTTACGGCGACGACACAGTGGAACTCTCAATGAAAGCACCAATGTCGGTGTCAAAACCGGCGGATCTCGGGTAGGGGGTCCTGAACTGTGCGTCTAAGGCGGATGGTAATAGGAGGCAGGGGACATGATGTTTTACCCAGGTTCGGGCCCTCTTGATGGAGGTAAAACCCTACGTCCTGCTTGATTATTCTTGATAATATGAGTAGTACAAGAGTTGATCTACCACGAGATCGGAGAGGCTAAACCCTAGAAGCTAGCCTATGGTATGATTGTCTGTTCTCCTACGGACTAAAACCCTCCGGTTTATATAGACACCGAAGGAGGCTAGGGTTACACAAGGTCGGTTACAAAGGAGGAGATATACATATCCATATTGCCTAGCTTGCCTTCCACGCCAAGTAGAGTCCCATCCAGAGACGGGACAAAGTCTTCAATCTCGTTTCTTCATAGTCCAACAGTCCGGCCAAAGGATATAGTCCGGCTGTCCGGAGACCCCCTAATCCAGGACTCCCTCAGTAGCCCCTGAACCAGGCTTCAATGACGATGAGTCCGGCATGCAGTGTTGTCTTCGGCATTGCAAGGCGGGTTCCTCCTTCGAATACACCACAGAAGAGTTTGAATACAAGGATAGTGTCTGATCCTGCAAAATAAGTTCCACATACCACCGTAGAGAGAATAATATTTCCACAAATCTAATCTGTTGACACGTTTTGGCAGCATGACATCAAGCCACGGCCCGGTAATTATTTGAACCGTTTTTCTTTAACCAGCCCCGCACATAACGCGAGGAAGTTTCTTAACACGTCTTGTCAAAGCAGAGATCGTGTTCCCTTTATTACGAGATTCTCATTAATACGGACGTGGGTAACCCAACCGTGCCTAGGACTCCTAGATCTTAGGCAAGTCCCAAACGGCCATGAGGAGGACGCTTGATATTCACCCTCTTTATAAAGGGACAAGGCTTTTACTTTTTTTCCCTCCCGTGCTCAATCGAATCCTTCCCCCGCCTCGAGTTCTAACACCCAAAGCCCAGGTCAGGCGCTTCGGACCTTCAATCATGTCCGGATCCAGCCTTCAAGGGCAGTGGATGCCTTCCTTCGTCACGGAGGAGGACATCAAGAAGTTGAGGGAAGCCAGATACCTGACCGCCGAAATTTCGCATAGGCTGCCCGCCCGAGGGCAGGTCGTCCCTACTCCCAAACCCAACAAGAGCATCATGTTTGTCTCCCACTTCCTCCGAGGACTAGGCCTCACTCTGGATTATTGTCATTTATTGTCGTTTGTGAGGCCTTCCTCCGCATTACCCCTCACTTCGGCCTATGGCTCTAGACCTTCAATGTGAAGTCGAAGATGGTCGAGGGGCAGTATGCAGCATGCGGAGGTGCTCTAATAAGCAAAATTGCTGACGCTCCATGGCCAAAGGGTTCCTTTCCAGAGGTGTTCGGATTGTGGCAATAGGAGTGGTTTTACATCACAGCTCCCCGAAGTGCCAAGTGGGTAGCTGCACCCACCTTTCGCCTGGGCCCTCCACCACAACTGATGTCATGGATCAGCAGGGGGCTGAGCTGGGGTCCAGCCAAGGTCGTGCCAATACTGCAGAGCCGTATCCGAGATCTCTTCGAGGGAGATTTCAGTCTGGTTATGGTAATGCATGTTATGCTGGTTCGTCGGGTCCAGCCTTGCAAACGCCGGCCCCTCCGCATGTGGGAATTCAACCCGGAAGGACCGCACACTATTGAAAATTTCCTCGGCATGACGCACAAGGAGATGTACAAATCGTTCTTCGGACCACAAATAGAGTGTTTGGACACTACCGAGGACGTGGGCCTAAGCAGCAACCGCACCGCTACCCAAGTAAGTAATCCCATGGCCGAACACACTGTCCTTTTATTTATCATGACATCATTTTGAAGAATCGCTCTTTGACCAGGACTGGGTAACAAAGGTGAAGATGATCCGGTGTTCGGCCCCCCTTCCTGAAGGCTTGGACAATCCGGTGCTGGAAAAGATGCTCGAACCAGCACCTTGCCTGGTGCCCTCAAAGGAAGATGTAGGGGGGAATAAAGAGGGCAAAAGCGGGCCTGCATCGCTACCTATTCCAACCGAGGGAATGAAGGCCTCCGCAAGGGAGGATAACCAGGGGGAAGAATCTGACATTCTCTCATCCGTCTCCCATCCGGACACGGGACGAAGTCTTCAATCTTGTATCTTCATAGTCCAACAGTCCGGCCAAAGGATATAGTCCGGCTGTCCGGAGACCCCCTAATCCAGGACTCCCTCAGTAGCCCCTGAACGAAGCTTCAATGACGATGAGTCCGGTGCGCAGTGTTGTCTTCGGCATTGCAAGGCGGGTTCCTCCTTCGAATACACCACAAAAGAATTTGAATACAAGGATAGTGTCCGACCCTGCAAAATAAGTTCCACATACCACCGTAGAGAGAATAATATTTCCACAAATCGAAAGCGTCGCCGTTCTCCCTTAAGCTTCTGCGCAAGCTCTCCAATGCCTTCTGGTAGGGAGACAGATGAACACAAGGCCTGGGCAATACCTTGCATCACCTGTCGAAATTGTTCGTGCAGTTGTGAGAGCTCAGATAGAAGATCACCCGCAGACCCGGGCATCTCGTCCGTGGGACGACCCATCAGCATACCTGCAGACATAACTCTATTAGCCGGCTTCTCCGCCGACCCTTTTTTAAGGGTTCATTCCAGCACTTACTGAAAATGCCGCGTCGAAGCCGCTTATTCTCCTTCTCGGAGTCCGCAAGCCGGGCTCGAACATCTTTCAGTTCCACGCTCAGCTTGGTATTGGTGTCTTGGAGATTGTTTTTCTCCCACCTGACCTCAGTCAGCACATGTTCGCCAGCCTTTAGCTGTTGTACGGCATACTGGTCCTTCGGATTCTCTCCGGATCCATCTGCAATATCTACTGTTAGATCTGCAGCCACGCCGCACGCTATATGGTACCTATCATTCTTTGAAACAAATATTACCAGCTGGGAATTTTTAGGTTCCTTCAATGCAGCAACGGCGGCCCGAAGTTGGGTATTGCATTCCTCCAGCTCCTGCGACAGTCGAGTATTCTTCTCTGTAAGAACGTGCATAATAGATGATCCTTAAATCAGTTCTGCTAACTGTTTCAAGTCTCAGGGGCTACTGATACATATAATCGTCAGATTTGCTTACCCGTACATCCCTTACATACTGGTCTGTGGCTATGGCTAGACCATTTTGAGCAGCACGGAGGTTAGCGTCTCCAGAATTGAAGGCATCAAATGCCTCTGGGGAGAAGCAAGCCTCACGGAGTACGGCTCGGCGACGCCTATGATTCATGGCGCTCTCCACTTCTGAATTTGTAGCGGATAGTCTATCCGCATCCTCTGTAGGAGGAGTATCCGGCGTCCGCCCCCCATGTCGGCTTCCGCCTCTATGTCCGGCACTGGAGCCTGACTGGTGGAAGCATGATCGATAGCCTAATCGGACATATTCCGGTGAGCATTTTTTCTGTTAAAGAAACATGGACGTCCTTACATTTTGAGAAAGACGACAACCACGGAGCGGGGTTTTTGTCATAACTCTGCGCCGGCATCTCCGTCCTGACCGCCTTCCTTTTTGGCCTGCCCGGCCTTGGTGCCTCTTGCTGGCGAGTTGTTGCGGGTTTGGCACGGCGTACCGAAGGCCTTCCCTGTAAAACACCATATGTATATGGTAGGTGAAGTGTCTAAAAGGGGATCCTACTTTTTGGAGTTGGGATTTTTGGTTTTTCTTACGTGCGACGCGGGAAGCAGTCCAGGATAGTTGGCTGTAATGGCCACCATGGCGTCATCACAACTTAATTGATAGAACTGCCGGTCTATCAGCTCCACGAATATGTCCGGATCTTCTTCGAGTCCGGGACCGAAGGCCCGGTCAGGGTCCTCTGGTTGTGGGGATGGGCTGTTGACCTACCTTATGGCTTTTCGCAGCTCCTGTTGCACAATGGCAAGGTGAATACCTATGACAAAGAATGCGGGAAGAATTGAAGTAGGGGGATATAACTCACCCAGCTTGGAGGGTTGTACATGCAGAATCCATCCCGTGGCTTGATGCGGATGAACTCCTCCTCCTCTCCCTTGAACAACTCGGATATAATTTTTGCCAAAGCAGTAGCGTTGTCCGGACCCTTGCGCCCGCAACGGGTGGCATCATCTTCCCCGTTAAAACACCATAGCGGGTGCCCTCGATATTGAAGTGGTTGCACTCCCCGCATTATACATATTGACATACCCTCGATTACTGTCAATCCTGATTGAGCTAGCGCTTTAATCCGGTTCATCAGATAAAGGACTTCTCCGTTGTCTTCCTCCTGGGGGCCCTGTGGGTGCCAACTTCAGTGTTTCTTCAGAGGAGCATTGTTGAACTCAGGAAGACCTCGCTGAACAGGGTCCGGAAGGGGGACGTCCTCCATGTAAAACCATTCCGAAGGCCAGTCTTCGGACGTCTTCTTCGGAGTACAGACAGGTATCCGGTTTCGGCGATGCGCCATATTTCGGCTCCGCCACTTGATAAAGTTACACCTTCTGTGTGCGGGGGACGAGGCAAAATAACCTTTTCCACAGCTCTAAATGAGCCTCGCAGCCCAGGAATAAGTCGTAAAGGGCAACATAGCCGGCGATGTGTAATATGGAAGCAGGGGTGAAATTATGCAGTTGGAGGCCATAAAACTCCAGGAGCCCGCGGAGGAACGGATGAATTGGAAATCTGAGTCCCCTTAATAAATAAGGAACAAGGCATACCCGCTCCCCCGTAGAGGGACTGGGGAAGCTCTCCGCTTGCTCCCCGCAATTGTAGGTGGCGAGCCCGGCTCGGACGGGAACCATATATGCTGGAGGGAGAAATCCCTTAGTCTGCAGTTCGACTAATCGACTGTGTGGGACTAAACACCTCTCCCAATCACCGGGCTTAGGGCTACGTGGGCGGGAGGAGGAGCTGCGGAGGTCGGCCATGCTGGAGTGGATCTTTCTGAAGCGCGCTCCGATGGATTCTCGCTGGGGGAGGATGGTATGGATTGGATCTAAGAATCCCCATCCCTTTAATAGACAATTTATTTATCTGTCTAGGGGGGCGAATGTAAAAATGCCCAGGCGCCTCGTATTCATTCGACGCGTGGAAGATAGCCCTTATTGGGCGCAGAAGCCAAGAGGTCCAACATTTATGGGACCGGACACTGCTTAACAAACGTTCAAATTTTGGAGAAGAACCTGCCTTGCAATGCCGAAGACAATACCGCGCGCTGGACTCATCGTCATTGAAGCCTGGTTCGGGGTCTACTGAGGGAGTCCTATATTAGGGGGTATCCGGACATCCGGATTATATCCTTTGGCCGAACTGTTGGACTATGAAGATACAAGATTGAAGACTTCATCCCGTGTCCGGATGGGACTCTACTTGGCGTGGAAGGCAAGCTAGGCAATACGGATATGTATATCTCCTCCTTTGTAACCGACCTTGTGTAACCCTAGCCTCCTCTGGTGTCTATATAAACCGGAGTGTTTTAGTCCGTAGGACAACATACAATCACACCATAGGCTAGCTTCTAGGGTTTAGCCTCTCCGATCTCGTGGTAGATCAACTGTTGTACTACTCATATTATCAAGAATAATCAAGCAGGACGTAGGGTTTTACCTCCATCAAGAGGGCCCGAACCTGGGTAAAACATCGTGTCCCCTCCCTCCTATTACCATCTGCCTTAAGACGCATAGTTAGGGACCCCGTACCCGAGATCCGCCGGTTTTGACACCGACAATCACTGACGTTTTTCTGTTCACGTGATCTGAAGACTTGTTACACTTGAGGACTGTGAATCCTCTAGCCAGTTAGGCGTCGCGTTCTGTGCATCCAAGAGTCATTGTGGATTGCAGGTGAACGAAGTTTGTGAAGGTTTGAAAGTCTACTTGAAGACTTACCAGAGTGATTGGGCGAGGACTGTGTGTCCTTAGCTCAAGGGGAATAAGGTGAAGACGCGGTCTTCTGAGTTAAATCACAGCCTCCCTAACCAGACGTACAGTTTTCACAGCAACTGGAACTGGTCTACCAAATCCTTGTCTTCACCAAGCTACTGGTTCTATCCTTCACTTCCCTTTACTTTATAGTTTGCCTTCATGAAGTCACTGCCTACCTGTATGATCTGATTGACTTCCCTGAGTGAAGACTGTTTACTGTGTGGCTTCGTACTGGCTTCCATCCTGATCCTTACTACCTAGCTACCGATAGTCCTCGTGCTTTCACTTCATTGCTTACTTGACCTTGCCTTGTCTAGTGTAGTCTACCTTCCGCTGCATATCAATATGTTCATTTCTAACGTTTTTCTTTGAAGCCCCCGTGTTTTGAAGACTTTCATAAAAATCGCCTATTCACCCCCTTTAGTAGATAACTAGCACTTTCACTTGGTATCAGAGCAAGGTGCTCCCTTGTTCTATGTGATTCAGTTTAACCACCTGGAGTTTTAGCTATGTTGACTGCAGGGATAATCAAAGTCTCTGCTGCGTGCCCTGTCTTCGATGGCACTGATTACCCTTACTGGAAGAATAAGATGTGCATGCATCTTAAAGCCATTAACGTCGACCTCTGGTATGTCGTCAAGAACGACATTCCCAAGGTTGGTGAAGGTATCACCCCTGCCGATGTTAAGAGGTTCATTCAACTAGACTCAATCGCCAAGAACATCATCTGTGGTCACCTAACCAAAGGAAAGTATGGCTGTGTGAGTGCACTGGAAACTGCGAAGCTAGTCTGGGACTGGCTCTCCAAGGTCAATGAAGGTGTCTCAACCCAGAGAGACTCAAGGATTAGTGTTCTTTGCAACCTCTTCAACCACTTCAAGAGAAATGACGATGAGAATGTCCAGCTCACATTTGATCGCCTCACTGATATCACAAATGAACTTGGCACACACGGCGCCACTGAGATCACCAAGCAAGAAATCGTCAAGACACTTCTGAGGTTGCTTGACAGCTCATTCGACACCTTGGCCCTGATGATTCAAGAACACCCTGACTTCAAGACTCTCGATCCGTCTGACATACTTGATAGGCTCAACACACATGAGTTCCAGCAATCTGAGAAAAGAGATATCTATGGTACTAACTATGGCAGAACTCGCGCTTTGAAGGCAAAAGATGTTTCCTCATCTGAAGAAGAACCTGACTGCAGTTCTAAGGATCCTGAAGAAATTGGAAAGGAGCTTGCTATGCATGTGAAGAAGTTCCAGAGGTTCACCAAGAAGAAAGTCTTTATAAAGTCCTCAAGATCCAACTCAAGAAACGATGAATCTTCCTGGCGTGACTACAAGAAGAGAACATGCCACAAGTGCAAGAAACCTAGTCACTACATGTCTGAGTGTCCTTAGTGGGATAATGAGACCAAGAATAAGAAGAGCAAGGAATATGATTCTGATGACAAGAAGAAGAAGAAATCCTCAAAGTCTTCTTCCAAGTCTTCATCAAAGTCTTCATCACACAAGAAGAGATCATCCAGCAAGGCTCGTGCGTTTGTTGACAAGGAGATGGATTCAGAGGAGGAGTCTACATCTGAGGAGGCAGAGGTGGAGTCTGAGGAGGAATCTGATTCAGGCGTGGCAAGCCTGGCTCTAGCTTCAGCGTATCTCGCCAAGTCCATCTTCAACACTGAAGACAATGTCTTCATCATCAACACTGATGCTAATGATGAGGATGACTCTGCTCCCACCTACCGCTTCATGGCACTTGGTGCCAAGGTAAACTCACGCGATGCTTACTTTCAAAGTTCAAGTAAACATGACTCTAAATGTGAATCTAAACCCGGCTACAAAACACTTGCTAAAATTGCAACAGAACAACAAAATGCTATGGAACATATTCAAAATTTGCCAGACAAAAGCGATGACCTGTTGGAGGCGGAAATGACTCGAACTCACTCCTTAATTGAAGACATTAAAAATTTTCACGTTAAGTATGAAGAACTTGAAATCGTCATGAAACACTCTCAACTACTCATGAAAAAGTCTCGTACGATTATCTTGAAAGGAAGCAAGAGCTTGAGAACTTGAGATCGGCTCATGAAGATCTTCAAAAGGAGAACGAGTCACTCCACGCTCAATAGATCAGTTCCGCTCAGGAAGACTTTGAGCCACCATGTTTAAAATATCTTGAGCGTGATAATGCTGCTTCTGATGCTGGATGTTCTACTGTCTCTACTGTTGCTATGTCTTCAACTGCTGATGTGGAAACTAACCCCTCTTCTGAGGATACCACTACTATTGCTGATGAGAATGCCAGGTTGAAGACATTGCTTGAAACAGGGATGTACAAAAGCCTCAAAGGGCATCAGACACCGTGTGATGTCCTCAGGAAAAATTCTGAATTGATACCCTAGGAAAGAGGGTGTTGGGTTCGAGAGGAAAATGAATGTTGATGGTTCCTACTGGAAGCCTAAGCAGTACACCAAAACCACATGGGTTGCTGTAAAGGGACCTTCAGTGGATCCATCTACCTTATCTGGCTTCACTTGTGCTAACCCTATTATCATTGATGAATCCTTTGATACAAACTATAAACTATTCAAGAATCAAAATGGTGAATTGTTTGCCAGGTATATTGGTACTAACTGCAGGAATGGAGCACCTTTGAAGAAGATCTGGGTGCCCAAGAGTTGTCTTGAGAATCTTTAGGTGAATGTCATCATGACACCACCTGGGAAGAAGACAAACCCCGGACCAAAGGCTTCATACAGACAGAGGACTCACCAGAGTCACCCTAACGCAAATGTTTAGCAGGGAAACCATACTCAGACCTATGAATATGAGCGTGTTTCATCAAACCGCTATGTTCATAAGACCAGGAACTATTCTGCTTATTATTATGAGTATTATTCACCTCTTGCAAGGCTATTTGCTAGGGCTCCAAAGCCAAAGTTCTCAGATGCTGCACTTGGACTCATTGCTTCTAAGCCACCCCTAAAGATGTGGGTGGTTAAGAAAAATTATGTCTCTTTTGCAGGGAAAGGTCTCCCCAGCCGGAAATCAAAGGCGTCCGATGCCTATGTTGGGGGCCTAAAACATCTTGTGGGGCACAAGATAAAATGCCCAAATGGTCTTACTATGTATTTATTCCTGGATTCCTTGAAAATCATCCCATCTACCCTCACCAGGATCTGAACTTTGATAATATGCTTGTTCGTCAAATATTTATGCTTCACATTTCCCGTGGTGAAGCCTATCCCCTAACTGCACTGTAGGGTACGATACCAAAGACTTCTGAGTGGATTATGGACAGTGGATGCACTAACCACATGACTGGTGATCGATGTCTTCCCATGGACTCAACCTTACGTCCATCTGACAAAAGACACATCACATTTGCTGACACTGGTAAAAGCAAGGTATTCGGTCTAGGTAGAGTTCCAATCTCAAAGGATCAGCACATGGATAAAGTGATGATTGTTGAATCCCTTGGTTTCAACTTAATGTTTGTCTCAACGCTTTGTGACTTGAACATGATTGTGATATTTGTAAAATATAGTTGCCATGTTCTTATGGAATATGACAAATCTCTAGTCTTTGAAGGGTACCGAAAATATGATCTTTACATGGTAGATTTCTCAGCAGGACCATAGTCAGCCGTATGTCTTCTAGCAAAAGCTTCAGAGTGCTAGCTCTGGCATCAGAGGCTAGGGCATGCTGGCATGAGGAACTTGTATACTCTCGTGAAGAAGAAGCATGTCATAGGCATCGAGGGCGTCAAGTTCAAGAAGGATCATCCGTGTGGTGCATGTGAAGCTGGAAAGATGACAAGGGCCAAGCATCCCTCGAAGACAATCATGACGACATCTTGTCCCTTGGAGCTGCTTCACATGGACTTATTTGGCCCTACTCACTACTCTACACTTACTACCACTACTTGCCTCTATGGTTTCATCATTGTTGATGATTATTCAAGATACACATGGGTACACATAAATCTCTATGTCATCATGTACAGGATGTCTTTAGAAGATTCGCCAATCATGCCATGATGAACTATGGCATCACGATCAAGCACATCAGATGTGACAACAGCATAGAATTCAAGAACACCGGCCTCGACACTAATCTTGATACATTGGGCATCACTCATGAGTTCTCAGCTCCATACAAACCTCAGCAGAATGGCATCATGGAGCGCAAGAACAGAACCCTCAGTCAGATGGCACGGACTGTAACACCCAGGATGTAATTTGCCATATTTGTACTCCGACTCTTGCCATTTCCGTCTTTAAGTTATGAGATTCGTGGTTGGGTTTTGTCTTTGTTTTGCATTTTGTCCATGTCATGTATTCCATATCATGTCATCATGTGCATCGCATTTGCATAGTGTTCGTCTCATGCAGCAGAGCATTCCCTTGTTGTCCGTTTCGCAATCCGACACTCCTACGTCCTCCGGCGCCCCCTTTTGTCTCTTTTTGTATGCGGGTGTTAAACATTCTCGGAATGGACCAAGATTTGCCAAGCGGCCTTGGTACACCACCGGTAGACCGCTTGTCAAGTTCCGTGCCATTTGGAGTCCGTTTGATACTCGAACGGTTAACCGGGGAACCAGAAAGGCCTCGTGTGTGTTGCAGCCCAACACCCCTCCAAAACGGCCCAATAACCCTTCCAAACCCCTTCCATGTCCTCCGCCGTCGGATCATGAGCGCGTGGGCAAAAATTACACCTCATTTGGACACTCCTACCTCCTCCTACCTACAAGTAGGTGCCCTCCCTGATTTTTTCGCGCAGTCCAACCCTAACCTAGTCCCTCTCCGCCGCCGGACGTGTCCGCCGCCGCCGGCCATGCCCTCCGGCGCCAGACACGTCCACCGCCACCGCGCCCAGCCAGTCGCCACCTGCCACGTGTCCCCGAGCCCCGCCTCCACCGCCGGCCCGCCGCCGGCCCACGAGGCCCAGTCGTCGTCCGTCGCCCGCT
>NC_041386.1:311971026-311973389 GCF_002162155.2 Triticum dicoccoides
CCACCCGCCGCCACGGATCACCTCCGCCGCCCCCGCCGCGCCCCACCGGTGCCGTCCTCGCCGCCCGCGCGCCGTCCCGCGGCCGGATCCGGAGCCCCTCGCCGCCGATCCGCCCGTCCCCTTCGTCTCCGGCCATGTTCCGGCAAAACTCCGACTGCCCCAGTGATCTCCGGCGATCCTCGAAGTCAATGCCCAAAGCCCGCAGATCCAGATCCAAAACGGAGGTTGACCCCGAATTTTGCCTAAGTCCATAAATTTTAGCATTCTGGAGCCCTATTCATCACGCCATACCATTGTGTGTGCTGCTCCATTTTGTACGTGCAATATATCAAAATGTTCACCAGGATGTGCTCTTCATTTTGTTCCATTGTGACATGCTTGTTTGAGTCCATATTGATGCCCAAATCGTGGATGCAAGAGCGCTATAAATTGTTAGGTGCTGATTCTCATCAGAGTATGAGGATTTGTCATTTTTGCTACATTTATTGTGTGCTGCATATGGGCATGAGCTCTACATGTATTTTGATATATGCCATGCCATCTTTACAGGGGTGTTTGTCATGTATTTTTGCGATCTTTGTGGTGACAAGCACAAGCATGCAAAGTATCCTTCGTGATATTGTTGATTTCAGGATCTCGGGATTTTCGCCAAGTCTTTCTCTGCTGTTATTTTGATGCCATGTAACCATGTTGCTACAGTGAGATACATGCATTATTTGAGTTGCTACAGTAAGGATGATTTGGACATATGGTTATGCTCTATCCATCCATGCCCATGTTTGCATTTATGGAGCGCCCTAGAATTACTTAGTCTTGCTCTATTTTGCTATAAAATGTTCCTGGCAGATTGTTTACATGTTAATAAATTTTGCCATGGTTGTTGTAGTTGGTCCAAGCATGCTATAAACTTGCTCTTGCCTTGGTTAGCTTCTTGATCATGTCTTATTGCTGCAGGTATGCTTGTCTTGTCACGCAATGCCTTGTGTTGAGTGAATCAAGCTCGCAAACATGCCTTCATAACTCTGTTTTTGCATTGCTCAGTTTTTTGTTAGTCTGAATCTGTTAACGAAACTTGCTATGTTTACATGGGTGCCATCATGTCTTCTGTGCCTTTTTGGCTGATGGTTAGTAAGGGAATTTTGTTCTATGAATTTAGTAGATTCATGCCATGCCTTTGTTTGCTATGATCTGTTCTGTAGCATGTTGTTAGCTTGCACTAAACATGGCTTCCTGATATTAATTCCTGGCATGTTGATATTTTCACCAAGTCTGTGAAGTTGATATCTTTTGCAGTTTTGCCATGCTTGTTTGAACCTACTCTTGTGTGATTTAGCCATAGGTCAATGTTCATGTTTTGTCAAGCATCTTGAGTATATGACTGCCATGTGCTTTGTTGCTATGTTGGAGTGCAAAAGCTTAGTTTCTTGTTGCATTCTAGATGGCATCGTGTTGTTAATCGCAGAATTGTGCCATTCTCGTTTTGCTTGCCATTTGCAAACCGTGCATCCGATTCCGGTGATCTTTATATCGATTTTGACCGAAATCATCTCATCTCTCCAGAAGCACACATGGTTTGCCAAGTTGAGGCTTGGTTCAATATTTCCCTTCCGAAGCACGCATATGCATTGCATATCATATCTCGCATATCATGCCATGTTTTGCATCATGTTTCTTGCGCATTGCACCATGATTGATTGTTGGTATTTTGCTTGTGTTCTTGCCTAGGGTAGAGCGGGAGACGATTGTGTGATTGAGGAACCGGTTGAGTACACTTACGAGGATCAAGCTTTCATCAACTCAGAGAACTTTGCAGGCAAGACGACCATACCCTCGAAATCACTTCTATCTTTGCTTGCTAGTTGTTCGCTCTTTTGCTATGCCGCGATACCTACCACTTGCCAGATCATGCCTCGCATATTGCCATGTCAAGCCTCTAACCCACCTTTCCTAGCAAACCATTGTTTGGCTATGTTACCGCTTTGCTCAGCCCTTCTTATAGCATTGTTAGTTGCAGGTGGAGATGGAGTTTGTTCCATGTTGGAACATGGATATTGTTGGGATATCATTATTATACCTTGTTTACTTAATGCAACTATATACTTGGTAAAGGGTGGAAGGCTCGGCCTTATGCCTGGTGTTTTGTTCCACTCTTGCCGCCCTAGTTTCCGTCATACCGGTGTTATGTTCCTTGATTTTGCGTTCCTTACGCGGTTGGGTGTTATGGGAACCCCTTGACAGTTCGCCTTGAATAAAACTCCTCCAGTAAGGCCCAACCTTGGTTTTACCATTTGGCTACCTACCACCATATACCCTTTCCCTTGGGTTCTGCAGACTCAAGGGTCATCTTTATTTTAACCCCCCCC
>NC_041386.1:311973633-312028280 GCF_002162155.2 Triticum dicoccoides
CCAGTGCTCCTCTGAGTGTTGGTCAGAAACGGGTAACCTGCGGCGCCACCTCGGGGAAACTCAAGGGTTGGTTTTACTCGTAGCTTGACCTATCCGGTGTGCCCTAAGAATGAGATACGTGCGACTCCTATCGGGATTTGTCGGCACATCAGGCGGCTTTGCTGGTCTTGTCTTACCATTGTCGAAATGTCTTGTAACTGGGATTCTGAGACTGATCGGGTCTTATCCTTCATTGACCGTGAGAGCTTGTGATGGGCTAAGTTGGGACACCCCTGCAGGGTTTTGAAATTTCGAAAGCCGTGCTCGCGGTTATGGGCAGATGGGACTTTGTTAATGTCCAGTTGTAGAGAACTTGAACTTAACTTAATTAAAATGAATCAACCGCGTGTGTTGCCATGATGGTCTCTTTTCGGCGGAGTCCGGGAAGAGAACATGGTCTCGTGTTATGCTTGAACGTAAGTAGCTTTAGGATCACTTCTTGATCACTTTAGTTAGCCACCATATATGCTAGTGCTTACTGCAGCTCCACCTCACTACCCCTTTCCTACCTTTAAGCTTAAATATTCTTGATCGCGAGGGTGTGAGATTGCTGAGTCCCTGTGACTCACAGATACTTCCAAAACAGATGCAGGTGCCGATGATGCCAGTGTAGGGGATGCTACCGAACTCAAGTGGGAGTTCAACGAGGATTCGAGCCGCTACTATGTTTCTTTTCCGGATGATCAGTAGAGGAGCCCAGTTGGGGCGATCGGGGATCTTGCATTTGGGGTTGTCTTTATTTATGTTGGTTCCATAGTTGGACCTTGATTGTATTCTAGATGATGTATGCTATATTTATGTATTGTGTGAAGTGGCGATTGTAAGCCAACTCTTTATCCCTTTCTTATTCAGTACATGGGATGTGTAAAGATTACCCCTCTTTCGACATGCCTACCATGCGGTTATGCCTCTAAGTCGTGCCCCGACACGTGGGAGATATAGCCGCATCGTGGGTGTTACAAGTTGGTAATCAGAGCCTTCCCTGACTTAGGAGCCCCTGCTTGATCGAATCGCTCACGTTGTTGAGTCTAGAAAAATGTTTTGAGTCTTATAGGATTATATATATCGGAGAGTAGGATTCTTTTTACTCCTCGGTCCCTTCGTCGCTCTGGTGAGGCTTCCTGACGTAGAGTTTTGACTCTTCTCTCCTCAAGTTTCACGAAAAAAGAATTAGGATCACGCGGGTATCTTGGAATCATTTCAATGGTTTTGTGACGAGAACATTGTTCTTGGTGCCTCCTGACATTTAGGGGTTGTGGCAGTGTCCCGGGGAGTTGAGCTCCGAGGTGTTGTCGTCCCAATTTTATCGTTGCAGTTCTGGAATACCTGAGTTCGCCGACATCGAAAATCTCTTTTATGCAGTTGTTGGTGAGATAACCTCGACGCCACCCAGTACTGGGGCGGGAGTTCGGGAGTATTGCCATAACTCGTATAATGGATGCTTTTCGAAGGATGGATACAGCTGGATGTAGGATTTGCTAGTTTTTGGGTGAGATATTATGCTTCCCCTGTATCCCAACACCTGATTGCATAACCAGAAAGTTTCGGGAGTTTCATAGGTGGGAATTCATGTAACTCTAGTGTTTCTTCCCGCAGATAGTTAGTTTGTGATTGGGTAATCCTTACCAATTTTTTGTTCATGTCCGTACCTTGTTGTTTTTTTCATCTATCTCTATCAAAGTGGCTTCTCAATTTATGGAAGTGTGCTGATTTACTTTGGAATTCATTCGTTCATTCTTGTTCGAATGTTAAGGCTATATGTTGCAATTTCGATCCATTGATTCAGCTTGAATATATGTCTTTCAAGATGCTAACGGATGTCAACCTCTTCAGGATGGCTCCTCCAACGCGTCAAAATCCGGAACCTCTGCCACCACCTCCACCTTCGGAGGCATGGCAAGCTATCATGGTCGCCACCAACAGCAACACTTAGATGCTTTTGCAACTCTTGCAAGAGTGCAACCAAGGAAATCAAGGCGAAGGCAACAATCAAGCTCAGTTTGATACCCTCAATCAGTTCCTCGCAAACCAGCCGAAGTCCTTCAGTAATTGTGTCGAGGCCACATACACTAACGATTGGCTCGTGGATATCTGCAAACATTTTGGGTGTAGCAATGTCAGGCCTAAGGACTTTGTCAAGTTTGCTTCGTTCCAACTCAAAGACCAAGCTGCTAAGTGGTATCAACAATACAAAGGTTCCAGAGGAGGCCGTGTGATTACCTGGGATGATTTCCGCCGAGACTTCAAAGCTCACCACATTCCACAAAGTGTTGCTAGGAGTAAGCGCGAGGAGTTCCACAATCTCAAGCAAGGCAGCATGTCTGGTTACCAATACAACATCCTGTTTCAGAGGCTCGCTCGCTTTGCTAAACAAGACGTCCCTGATGAAAAGAGCATGATTTATCAATTCAGAGGTGGCCTCAGAGAAGATCTGCAATTAGCTCTCGTGCTTTTTGAGCCGACCAAGTATGATGAATTCTACAACATGGCACTAAAGCAAGAGAATGCTCAGCTCAAGTGTGATGCATCTAAGAAGAGAGTCAAGGATGCAACTCCATCTTCTTCTTCAACTCAAGTGGCAGCTAAGCAGCAGAAGTTCTGGTTGCCTCCTTCTCCTCCATTCCGTCAACCTTATCAGCAGAAGAGTAAAGGTGGCAATGGATCTTCCCACCCACCCAACCCAGGCTATCAGAACAAACCTCCGTCTCATACTCCAAGGTCAAGTGCTCCTTATCACCGTCCGCTCTCAGAGGTTACTTGCAACAAGTGTCAGCAGAAAGGGCACTATGCAAACAAACGCTTCAACCAAAGGCGCCTTCCGCCTCCTCCTCCTTTGAGATCTGCCAGCAATGCATTGGTCAAGCATAATCCCAAGCATGCCAAGGTCAACATGATGAACGTAGCTCAGGCAGAGGACTCTTCAAAAGTGATCATTGGTAAGCTTCCAGTCAACTCTATTCCTGCAAAAATTCTTTTCGATACTGGTGCATCACATTGTTTCATGTCAAGACTGTTTTTGCCAGACATGACTTCAACACTTCACTTTTGGTTAAACCCATGGCTGTCATTTCTCCGGGTAAACATTTGAGATCTAGCTTGATAGCTCCTGATGTGTCAATCAATATGGGCAACTACAAATTTCTGGCTTCTCCAATTGTTCTTGGTGACTCGGATATTGATCTAATTCTCGGGATGGACTGGCTTTCTAAGTACAAGGCTCAACTTGATTGTGCTGTCAGGCAAATTCAATTGACACACTCTTCTGAGGATGTGATCATCTATGCCGCTCGTGATGATACCATTCGACCGTTTTCTCTCAACGAGAAGGGCGAGTTGAATGCCATCTCTCATATTCCAGTCGTTTGTGAATATCAAGACGTCTTTCTAGAAGAGCTTCCAGGAGTGCCTCCTCACCAGCCAGTTGAATTCGTCATCGATCTTGAGCCTGGCACGGAACCTATTTGCAAACGTCCTTACAAGCTTGGACCAGAAGAGTTGAAGGAGCTGGAGAAACAACTCGATGAACAAGAGTGTATGAGTCTGATCAGACGGAGTTCTTCTCCATGGGGTTGTGGTGTTCTTTTTGTCAAGAAGAAGGATGGAACGGAACGACTCTGCGTCCACTACCGTCCATTGAACAAGAAAACAATAAAGAACGAGTACCCACTTCCCAACATCAATGAGCTTTTCGAGCAACTTAAAGGTGCTCAATTATTCTCCAAGCTTGACCTCCGTATGGGTTATCATAAGATTCACATTAAGGAACAAGATATTCCCAAGACAGCATTCAGAAGAAGCTATGGTTCTTATGAATACACTGTCATGTCTTTCGGCCTTGGCAATGCTCCTCCAACGTTCTCTCGCATGATGAACTTCATCTTCAACCGTTACACAAATGATTTCGTCTTGGTGTATCTCGATGATATTTTGGTCTTTTCCAAGAATAAGGAGGATCATGCCAAGCATTTGAGATTGGTACTCGACAAACTTAGAGAACATCAGTTCTATGCGAAGTTTTCAAAGTATGAGTTTTGGCTCGATGAGGTTCTCTACCTTGGACATATCATCTCCGCCAAAGGCATAGCTGTTAATCCTGAGAAGGTGTCTGCAATTGTGAATTGGGAACCACCTCAGAATGTCAAGCAGCTCCGCAATTTCCTTGGGCTTGCAAGCTATTGTCGAAGATCCGTTGAGAATTTCTCTAAGATTGCAAAGCCTCTTTCCAACCTCCTCCAGAAGCATGTGAAGTATGTCTGGACGCCTAAACATGACGTGGCTTTCAACACACTCAAAGAGAAATTAGTCACAGCTCCTGTTTTGACTCCTCCTGATGAATCCAAACCATTCGAAGTTTTCTGTGATGCCTCCCTGCAAGGTCTCGGTACTGTGTTAATGCAAGAGAAGAAAGTTGTGGCCTATACCTCTCGCCAGTTGAAACCCAACGAAAAGAACTACCCCACTCATGACCTCGAGTTGGAGGCAGTTGTGTTAACATGGAGACATCACTTTTTGTGAAGGAAAGTGGACATCTTCACTGATCATAAGAGCCTCAAGTACATCTTCACTCAACCCAACCTCAACCTCAGGCAGACTCGTTGGGTCGAGATGATTCAAGAGTATAATCCGAGTATTGAATATACTCCAGGCAAGGCCAATGTCATTGCAGACACTTTGAGCAAGAAGGCTTACTGCAACAGCCTAATTCTCAAGCCCTTCCAACCGGACCTTTGTGAAGCTTTCCGCAAGCTGAACCTCCAAGTTGTTCCTCAAGGCTTTGTTGCCAACCTCCAAGTCTCTCCTACTTTGGAAGATCAGATTCATGAGTCACAACTTCTTGATGCAATGGTGAAGAAGGCGAAAAATGGGATTGCCAAGAGCCAACCCAAGTACAAGTGCTATCACCTTGATGACAAACATACTCTATTATTCGAGGATCGAATTGTTGTTCCTAAAGGTGATCTTCGGAAAGTAATTATGTACGAGGCTCACAATTCCCTCCTATCCATTCATCCTGGAAGTACAAAGATGTACCATGACCTCAAGCAGTCGTATTGGTGGACTCGAATGAAGCATGAAATTGCTCAGTTCGTGAATGAATGTGATGTCTGTAGAAGAGTGAAAGCAGAACACTAACGACCAACTGGTCTCCTCTAACCTCTTGCCATTCCATAATGGCAGTTTGACCATATTGAGATGGACTTCGTGACTGGATTTCCCAAGTCCAAGCGTGGCAATGATGCTATCTTTGTTTTCATCGACAAGCTTACTAAAGTGGCTCATTTTCTTCCTATCAAAGAATCTATCACATCAGCTCTGTTGGCAGAGCTATACACTTCCAGGATTGTCTCCTTGCACGGCAGTCCGTAGGTGATATCTTTAGATCGTGGAAGCATCTTTACTTCTAAGTTCTGGGACTCCTTTCAGAAGGCCATGGGCACCAATATTCACTTCAGCACAGCCTTCCATCCTCAAACTAGTGGCCAAGTCGAGCGAGCCAATCGAATTCTTGAAGATATGCTCAGGGCTTGTGTCGTTTATTTTGATATGAAGTGGGAAGATTGTCTTCCATATGTCGAGTTCTCCTACAACAACAGCTTCCAAGCGAGTTCGGGCAAGGCCCCATTCGAGATTCTCTATGGCAGAAAGTGTCGTACCCCTCTTAATTGTTTAGAGACTGGTGAACGCCAACTTCTTGGCAATGACTTAATCACAGAGGCTGAAGAAATGTGCAAAGTCATTCGTGAAAATCTCAAAGCCACGCAATCACAACAGAAAAATTACTATGATAGCAAGCATCGTGACATGGCTTTCGAGATCGGAGACCATGTCTACCTCCGTGTCTCTCCAATGAAAGGTACTCGTCGCTTCGGTATCAAAGGGAAGCTTGCCCCTAGATATGTGGGTTCTTTCAAGATCATTGGCAAAAGACGCGACCTCGCCTATCAACTTGAGCTTCCCTCCAACTTCGCAAACGTGCACGACATGTTTCACGTGTCACAGCTTCGCAAGTGCTTCAAGACTCCTGACCGCACCATCAACTTCGAAGAGATTGATCTCCAAGAAGACATGTCTTATCATGAGCATCTCGTTGCTATTCTTGAAGAAACTGAGCGCAAGACTCGCAACAAGTCAATCAAATTCCTGAAAGTGAAGTGGTCACACCATTCTGACCGAGAAGCCACCTAGGAACGCGAGGACCACCTCCGTTCCGAATATTTGGAGTTCTTTCAATCCTAGATCTCGAGACGAGATCCTTTCGTAGTGGTGTAGTGTTGTAACACCCCAGATGTGATTTGCCATATTTGTACTCTGACTCTTGCCATTTCCAACTTTAAGTTATGAGATTCGTGGTTGGGTTTTGTCTTCGTTTTGCATTTTGTCCATGTCATGCATTTCATATAATGTCATCATGTGCATTGCATTTGCATACGTGTTCGTCTCATGCATCCGAGCATTTTCCCAGTTGTCCGTTTTGCAATCCGACCTCCTACGTCCTCCGGCACCCCCTTTTGTCTCTTTTTGTGTGCGGGTGTTAAACATTCTCGGAATAGACCGAGATTTGCCAAGCGGCCTTGGTACACCAGCGGTAGACCGCCTGTCAAGTTTTGTGCCATTTAGAGTCCGTTTGATAATCCAGCAGTTAACCGGGGAACCGGAAAGGTCTCGTGTGTGTTGCAGCCCAACACACCTCCAAAACGGCCCAATAACCCTTCCAAACCCCTTCCATGTCCTCCACCATCGGATCACGATCGTGTGGGCAAAAACTACACCTCATTTGGACAATCCTACCTCCTCCTACCTACAAATAAGTGCCCTCCCCGAGTTTTTTTCACGCAGTCCAACCCTAACCTAGTCCCTCTCTACCGCCGGACGTGTTCGCCGGCGCCGAACACGTCCACTGCCATCGCCGAACACGTCCACCGCCACCGTGCCCAGCCAGTCGCCGCCTGCCACGTGTCCCCGAGCCCCGCCTCCACTGCCGGCCCGCCGCGGCCTGTAGCGGGCCCCCGAGGCCCGGTCGCCGTCCGCTGTACGCACCCTACTGCGCCGCTTCCCCCGCTCCCCGCGCTGCCCGGAGTAGCTCGCCGCGGCCGCGCCGCCCTGAGCTGCTCGCCGCCCACAGCCGCGGATCGCCTCCACCGCCCCCGCAGCTCCCCGCCGGCGCCGTCCTCGCTGCCCACACGTCGTCCTGCGGCCGGATCCGGAGCCCATCGTCGCAGATCCGCCTGTCCCCTCTGTCTCCTGCCGTGTTTCGGCGAAACTCCGGCCGCCGCAGTGATCTACAATGATCCTCGAAGTCCGTGCCCGAAGCCCCCAGATCCAGATCCAAAACGGAGGTTGGCCCTGAATTTTGCCTAAGTCCTTAAATTATATCATTCTGGAGCCCTGTTCATCATGCCAAAACTTTGGGTGTGCTGCTCCGTTTTGTGCGTGCAATATATCAAAATGTTCATCATGATGTGTTCTTCATTTTGTTCCATTGTGACATGCTTGTTTGAGTCCATCTTGATGCCCAAATCATTGATGCAAGAGTGCTATAAATTGTTAGGTGCTGATTCTCATCAGAGTATGAGGATTTTTCATTTTTGCTACATTTATGGAGTGCCCTAGAATTACTTAATCTTGCTCTACTTTTTTAATAAAATGTTCCTGGCAGATTGTTTACATGTTAATCAATTTTGCCATGGTTTTTGTAGTTGATCCAAGCATGCTATTAACTTTCTCTTGCCTTGGTTAGCTTCTTAATCATGTCTTCTTGCTGCAAGTATGCTTGTCTTGTCATGCAATGCCTTCTGTTGAGTGTATCGAGCTCGCAAACATGCCTTCATAACTCTGTTTTTGCTTTTCTCAGTTTGCTGTCAAGTCTGAATCTGTTAACGGAACTTGCTATGTTTACATGGGTGCCATCATGTCTTCTGTGTCTTTTTGGCTTATGGTCAGTAAGGGACTTTTGTTCTATGCATTTAGTAGATTCATACCATGCCTTTGTTTGCTATGCTCTGTTCCTGTAGCATGCTGTTAGCTTGCACTAAACATGGCTTACTAATGTTAATTCCTGGCATGTTGATATTTTCACTAAGTCTGTGAAGCTGATATCTTTTGCACTTTTGCCATGCTTGTTTGAACCTGCTCTTATGTGATTTAGCCGTAGCTCAGTGTTCATGTTTTGTCAAGGATCTTGAGTATATCACTGCCATGTGCTTTGTTGCTATGTTGGAGTGCAGTAGCTTAGTTTCTTGTTGCATTCTAGATGGTATCGTGTTGTTAATCGCAGAATTGTGCCATTCTTGTTTTGCTTGCCATTTGCAAACCGTGCATCCGATTCCGGTGATCTTTATATCGATTTCGACCGAAATCATCTCATCTTTCCAGAGGCACACTTGGTTTGCCAAGTTGGGGCCTGGTTCAATCTTTCCCTTCCGAAGCACGCATATGCATTGCATATCACATCTCGCATATCATGCCATGTTTTGCATCATGTTGCTTGCGCATTGCACCGTGATTGATTGTTGGTCTTTTGCTTGTGTTCTTGCCTTGGGTAGAGCCAGGAGACGAGTGCGTGATCGAGGAACCCGTTGAGTACGCTTACGAGGATCAAGCTTTCGTCAACTCGGAGAACTTTGCAGGCAAGATGGCCATAGCCTCGAAATCACTTCTATCTTTGCTTGCTAGTTATTCACTCTTTTGTTGTGCCGCGATACCTACCATTTGCCATATCATGCCTCCCATATTGCCATGTTAAGCCTCTAACCCACCTTTCCTAGCAAACCGTTGTTTGTCTATGTTACCGCTTTGCTCATCCCTTCTTATAGCGTTGTTAGTTGCAGGTGGAGATGGAGTTTGTTCCACGTTGGAACATGGATATTGTTGGGATATCATTATTATATCTTGTTTACTTAATGCACCTATATACTTGGTAAGGGTGGAAGGCTCGGCCTTATGCCTGGTGTTTTGTTCCCCTCTTGCCGCCCTAGTTGCCGTCATACCGGTGTTATGTTCCTTGATTTTGTGTTCCTTACGCGGCTGGGTGTTATGGGAACCCCTTGACAGTTCGCCTTGAATAAAACACCTCCAGCAAGGCCCAACTTTGGTTTTACCATTTGCCTACCTACCACCATGTACCCTTTCCCTTGGGTTCTGCAGACTCAAGGATCATCTTCATTTTAAACCCACCCGGGCCAGTGCTCCTCAGAGTGTTGGTCCGAAACGGGCAACCTGCGGGGCCACCTCGGGGCAACTCGAGGGTTGGTTTTACTCGTAGATTGACCTATCTGGTGTGCCCTAAGAATGAGATACGTGCAACTACTATTGGGATTTGTCGGCACATCGGGCGGCTTTGCTGGTCTTGTTTTACCGTTGTTGAAATGTCTTGTAACCCGGATTCCGAGACTGATCGGGTCTTCCTGCTAGAAGGAATATCCTTCGTTGACCGTGAGAGCTTGTGATGGGCTAAGTTGGGACACCCCTGCAGGATTTTGATCTTTTGAAAGCCGTGCCCGTGGTTATGGGCAAATGGGAATTTGTTAATGTCTGGTTGTAGAGAACTTGAACTTAACATAATGAAAATGAATCAACCGCGTGTGTTGCCGTGATGGTCTCTTTTTGGCGGAGTCCGGGAATAGAACACGGTCTCGTGTTATGCTTGAACGTAAGTAGCTTTAGGATCACTTCTTGATCACTTTTAGTTTCTCGATCGTGCTTTGCTTCTCTTCTCGCTCTCTTTTGCGTAAGTTAGCCACCATATATGCTATTGCTTGCTGCAGCTCCACCTCACTACCCCTTTCCTACCTTTAAGCTTAAATAGTATTGATCGCGAGGGTGTGAGATTGCTAAGTCCCCGTGACTCAGAGATACTTCCAAAACAGATGCAGGTGCCGATGATGCTAGTGCAGGGGATGCTACCGAACTCAAGTGGGAGTTCGACGAGGATTCAGGCCGCTACTATGTTTCTTTTCGGGATGATCAGTGGAGGAGCCCGGTTGGGGCGATCGAGGCTCTGGCATTTGGGGTTGTCTTTATTTATGTTGGTTCCGTAGTCGGACCTTGATTGTATTCTGGATGATGTATGCTATATTTATGTATTGTGTGAAGTGGAGATTGTAAGCCAACTCTTTATCCCTTTCTTATTCAGTACATGGGATGTGTAAAGATTACCCCTCTTGCGACATGCCTACCATGCGGTTATGCCTCTAAGTCGTGCCCCGACACGTGGGAGATATAGCCGCATCGTGGGTGTTACACGGACAATGCTTGATGAGTAGAAGACACCAAGGAAGTTCTGTCCTGAAGCCATTGACACTACATGTCACGTCACCAACCGAGTTTATCTGCACAAGCTTCTTAAGAAGACATCATATGAGCTACTAACTGGTAAGAAGCCAAATGTCAGTTACTTCAGAGTATTTGGTGTTAGGTGCTGGACCAAGGATCCACATCACACTTCCAAATTTTCACCGAAAGCACATGAAGGTTTTATGCTTGGTTACGGAAAGGATTCACACTCCTACAAAGTCTTCAACCTCTTTCACTATAAAAGTGGTTGAAACTGTGGATGTGCAGTTCGATGAAACTAGCAGCTCGCAAAGAGAGCACCTGCCAAATGTGATAGATGAAGTCTCACCAAGTGAATCCATCAAGCTCATGGGTACTGGAGAAATCATACCTTCAAAGGCTCAGGCTGAAGAAGAACTCATCATCTCTACACCTAATCAACCCGAAGACAATGCTCAGCCTGAAGTCAATGCCGACAATGAACACAATGATCAGCAAGACCAAAGTCTTCATCCAGTTCATCCTCGTGTTGCAAATGAAGTGTAGATTGAGAAGATAATCAATAACATCAATGCACCTGGTCCACTCACTCATGCAAGAGCTACACAGCTAGCAAATTTCTGTGGGCACTTTGCATTTGCCTCTATATCTGAACCATAGAAAGTTTCTTAAGCCTTCATGGAACCTGAATGGATTCAAGCTATGCAAGAAGAGCTTCAACAGTTTGAGCTGAACAATGTGTGGGAACTGGTTAAGCACCCTGATCCTCGCAAGCACAATATCATTGGCAACAAATGGATCTACCGCAACAAACAAGATGAGCTTGGTCAAGTTGTCAGAAACAAGGATCGTCTCGTTGCTCAAGGTTACACTCAAGTAGAAGGAATTGACTTTGATGAAACCTTTGCTCCTGTGGCTAGGCTTGAAGCGATTCTTATACTACTAGCCTATACCAACCATCATGACATCCTTCTGTACCAAATGGATGTGAAGAGTGCCTTCCTGAACAGAAAAATTGAAGAAGAAGTGTATGTTGCACAACCACCTAGTTTTGAAGACCCAAAGTGTCGGGACATGGTATACAAGCTCAACAAGGCACTGTATGGCCTCAAACAAGCCCCTCGTATTTGGTATGACACACTCAAAGACTTCCTGAAGAGCAAAGGCTTCAAACCTGGTTCCTTGGATCCCACACTCTTCACGAAGACATATGATGGAGAATTGTTTGTCTGCCAAATCTATGTAGATGACAATATCTTCGACTGCACTGACAAGAAATACAGTGATGAGTTTGGACACATGATGCAAGAGCAATATCAGATGTCCATGATGGGTGAGCTAAATTTATTCCTAGGTCTTCAAATCTGTCAGCGGAGCAATGGCATCTTCATATCACAAGAGAAATACCTCAAAGATTGCCTGAATAAGTTTGGAATGCAAGACTGCAAAGGATACATGATCCAATGCCAATGCCAACCAAAAGTCATCTGGGCCCTGACGACAATGGTAAAGAGTTCGATCAAAAGGTATACTACTCCATGATTGGTTCTTTACTCTATTTATGTGCATCTAGGCGAGATATTATGCTTAGCGTTTGCATGTGTGCCAGATTCCAAGCGGCACTAAAGGAGTCGCATCACTTAGCCGTGAAGCGAATTCTTTGATATTTGGCTTACTCCCCAACACTAGGATTATGGTATCCAAAGGGCTCAGACTTTGATCTAGTTGGATCCTCAGATGCTGATTATGCTGGTGATAAGGTTGATCACAAGTCCACATTAGGCACATGTCAGTTTCTTGAATGATCTCTTGTTTGTTGGTCTTCAAAGAAGCAGAACTACGTATCTCTCTCCACTTCTGAATCTGAATACATTGCTGCTGGATCTTGCTGCGCTCAGCTTCTATGGATGAAGCAAACTCTCAAGGACTATGGCATCCACCTGAAGCATGTGCCACTCTACTGCGACAATGAAAGCGCCATCAAGATTGCCAATAACCCAGTTCAGCACTCGAAGACAAAGCACATTTAGATCCATCATCATTTTCTCAGAGATCATGTCATGAAGGAAGATATTGATACCATTCACGTCAACACTGAAGAGCAATTGGCATATATCTTCACAAAGCCCTTGGATGAGAAAAGGTTTTGCAAGGTGCGGTGTGAGCTAAATATGTTAGAATCCTCGAATGTCCTGTAATTGGACACACATCCTAACGCAACTTGCATGTTGATGACTTAGATGTGCAACACACGAAGTAATGTATATCTTCAATCAATGAAGACATACAGTCTAAGTGTGAATACATTAATGCGGAATTTGACCTCAGAGCGCCATGATAATTGTGCGTCGTGTCTAGGTCTAATACTTCCTATGCGGTGGGTAACGCCACCACCACAATCTTTTCGAAGTGTTTCATGTGGCGTCAAAATTGCATAGTCTTCACATTTGATTTGTCATCAACATTGATTTGACTTCAAGGTTTATCTTCACAATGTTGGTTTGGTATGATATATATAAATATACTTGTGTTCTGTCCTCTACAACATTCACTTATAGCTATATCTTCATGCTTGAATCTTTCTTGATCTATGTGAATGTGATTGGACACTAATCCTCTTATGTGCTTATTCCTCAAATTATATCTATCCAAATCATATGCATTCTATTGAAACCTGTCGATTGTCTTCTCTGAGTCCTTGTCAGCAGAAGACAAAGAGAAAATCATTTAAATCTGTTTTAATGTCATATCCTTTATGCCCAAAAACTGGAGAAGCCGGAACGACCACCCGACAATCCAGGCATGCGCGGGAACATGGAACAACCTCCAATGAATTGCATGCAAGCCACGTGTCCTTCTGGTGGGAACTGCCAGGGGCACCTGCGTAATTACACTGTGCTGTCCCTATCCCTATAAATACACACTCACCGCGGTCATTATCTATTCTTCCACCTCTCCACCTCGCACAAACCCTAATGGCTCTGCTAGCTCGCGTTGACGCCGGAGACGAAGCGCTTAGCTTCCGCGACTTCTTCGACATTGTCCTCACACCGGCCGCGGACCTCATCCTCTCCGCCACCGCCGTAGGTGTCTTCTGTTCCCAAGTTAGGGCACAGAAGATTGAACTGCTCGGCCTCCAACTCTACCTCGTCTAGCAGTTCGTCCATGGTAATTAAATCTTACTTTTTACTACCTTTTTAGATCCGTCAGATCCATCCAATTCAATCAAAAGTGGTTTCTTCACTTCCATATATGGATGCATCCTTATCTGCATCTCATATCATGCCAAGTATATTCACTTATGCTTCATAACTAGTTAGATTCCTCACTTGTACTTATTCATGGATTCGTACAAATCTGGAACCGACTCTCTTCAAATAAGTTAATGTCTTTAAATTGATTTATCTTCAAAATCTTCTGAGAATGCATATGACCTCTTCCCCTTTCCTCGCATCTATAATGCTGTCACAGGTACATGTCCGTGGGAGAATCCCTTAGTTCTCATAGTCTGCATTCATTTGCAGAGTTCTTACAGCGTCATGTTCACTGACCTGAAGCCAGTTCCTATCTGACCAGGAAAAGGAAGCCATTCACTATCTTGAAGCCTTTCAATTTGAATACAATGGCAACAGAGAAATCAGCTAGAAAGGGTGGCAGGCGGCGCCGTGGAGATACAGCTAAGGATTTACCTCCAGATCTTTTTGAGCTGTACAAATCAGATCCTGAGGAAAGCTACAACTAGCACAAGACCCAAATCCATTGGATTCGAAGATATTGGGTAGAAGAATGGTTCAAATACAGATTTGTGACTACTGAATATGCTGGAAGAACACTATCAAGCGCCCATGGGGAGATATTCTGTATAGAAATCTGCAGCTGAAGTCCATGTCCGAAGCCATTGCTCAAGGTTTCCACCCATGCATGGTACATGGACCGATGCCAAAGAATGCCAACCCATCATCTTTGTTATGGTGTCGCGAAGACAATCTATTCAAGCGCAACTATCAATTTGCCAAGGAGTCAGCCACCAAGAACAAAAAGGAGTTTGGCCTCAACTTCAACTGTGGCCCATCTGCTCCAAGGGCTGATGGCACACATGATGCCAATCCAGATGTCATCGGCCCCTTCTACAACTTCGATGGCCTTCTCTCTCACATAGTTGTACAGAGGGTTATGGTGCAGGAGTCTGCTGATGACACAGATTCTGAAGAATCCCCAGCACCACCAAAGTAGCAGAAGAAGAAGAAAACCAAGGCTTCAAGGCCCTCTACCTTACCAAAAGCTTTGCATGTGAAGCCATTGGCCACTGCACCTCCTGAAGCCAGTGTGTAGTCCAAAGACGTGTCTCATGTCTCCAAGAAGGCCGAGAAGACCAAGAAGCCCAACAAGATTTCTAGGCATGAACAGTCTCTAGCTACCATTCTCATGAACGAAGAAGACACCATTGATATGTCCAGTGACGAAGATCTTGGTGATGCTGCACTTGAGCAACTCATCAAGAGCAAGAAAGAGGTGGAGATCTTCGACGATATTCCTCTCTTTGACGTGGATATTCTAAACAACTTCATTGATGAGTGGTTCGACGACCAGAGGATAAGCATCAATGATCTTTAGCTTCCTGTGGATATTAGCGTCACCTTCCATGGAGCCATTGCTAATGAGTTGGCCTTGGCTCAGAAGATTGTCGAGCTCAAGAACAAAATTGATTATGAGAAGGCTCACTTCAAGAAGAACATGGCCAAGCTCAGTGTGGCAGATGTTCAGATCTTTAAGAAGATGGTGTATGAGCTCAAGGAATAGTTTCACAAGAAGCGTGAAGAAGCAAAAGGTTTAGCAGAGCGCATGAAGTACTTTGCACAGAAATGTGTTCAAGCACACAATGAGGCTGAGAAGCGCAAGGCACTTGGGCGTACTAGCATCGACCCCAAGATGGCTGCCAAACAAAAGAAGTCTGTTGTGGCCCAAGCTGAAGCACCAAGGCAGGAAGCACCTCACATTGTCTTCCCTGCCAGCATGACAGGCTTGAAGCCTAATGTCCCCTCAGCAGCTTCAGAACTGAAGAAGACAAGGGCAGATGAAGCTGATGCCAGGAAGCGCAAGCACAAGAACACCTCTAATGAGGCTCCTTCCAAGAAGAAGCTAAAGACGAAGTCTTCAAAGAAAGAGTCTGCTGCGGCCTCTGAGCCCCTTGTTGTTGAGCCCATTTCTGTTGCCCGTCCAGCCTCTACCAACCAAGCACGTCGCCTTGTGATCCATGAGCCTGCTTTCACAGAGGCTCCTGAAGATGAAGAAGTTCCAGCTGTTGACCCCATCACAGCTGAAGACATTCGTCATGAAGACATTGTTGAAGATGATGAAGTCCTTCCTCAACTTGAGCATTAAGTGGTATCATCGCCGTTCTTACGAATAGTGAACTCATCAGTATTGGTCGTCCCCTGATGCCAACCACTCAGGATGATTCGTGGGCTGATCGCACTCAACAAGACACCACCATTCATGAAGACACGCCCAAAACTCCAACACCTCAAGTCACCATTCCGTTGCTTGACGTTGATAGCTACATGGTATAGTCCAATCCGTCACCACAGGCATCGCCCGCTTTTCGCAGGCTTCGCAAAGGCCACAGGTCACCATGTCGAGCATTCCAGAAGAGGAAGTGCAACAAAGCTCAGTAGCATGTCAAGTGTTTCCTGAAGCCACACCAATGTGAATGTCTCCGAGTCTAAAGCTAAAGATGTTGAAGACATTCTGGCTGCATCAGCCGATGATGAAAATGAAGAAACAAGAGAAGAAGAAAGAGCTGCTACACCCCCTCCTACTTACCAAGTCATTCTATGGAGGCTGCCCGACCCTCATGTTATTGAACAGAAGGAGGTTGAAGCTACCGAGGCTACCACAAACAATGATGTTGAAGCCAATGACATTGTCATGGTTAAAGACAATGTGCACCTAAAGCCAATGTGGAACCTGAAACTAATGTGGTGCGTGAAGCTCAAGTACAACCTGAAGCCACTATGAATGCTGAAGCCACTGTTCCACCTCCAAGACCTCACACCATTGAATAGGTCTATAATAGTGCTGAAGCCACTATTCCACCACCAAGACATCACATCATGGTGCCTCCCACTACTCCCGGACCTCAATATGACTATCATGTGGAGCAGAGGCCACAAGTTCAGAAGCCAAAGCCTAGGCTGCTAAGGCTTCCAGGTGCTGCCACATCCCCAGGATCGTTCAATGTGAACAACTTCAGGGCACACAATACCTTCTTCGATAGCGCCAAGAATCCGTAATCGAAGCCAAAGATCTCATCCGATCGATTATGGAGCTATCAATAGGGCATCTACTACTCCTGCATTCTATACAATTAGGGGAGAATCTTTCCACACATGCGCCTTGATTGTGAAGCCATTGCAGGGCTGCCCTATCTTGAACAAGCCCTTGACTGTTTCAGGGAGGTTGGTCTTCTACCATTCATTACGGACAAGGAGCACTGGAATGAAGAACTGCTGCTACCATTCTATGCAACACTTCATATTCGCAGCTACAATAGGGATCCTAAGACATGGGTTCCTGAGTGGATGACAGGAGATTTGCATCATGAAGCCAAAGCTCAAGACATCATCGAGCTTACTTCCCTGCCCACTCCAGGCGACTTCTATGAGCCTGGTTGTTAGCGTCATTGCGATGAACTGCAGAGTGTCTTCCAGAGGCCTGAACCCAATATGAGTGAGATGCTCAGCATGATTTAGCCACTGCCTCAAGATGCTGAATACCCCCAAAGAGTTCTTCGTCAAAGACCTCGAGTACTTGCCCTGCACGGTATATCATATTCTGAGGCGTACTCTATGGCCAATAAAGGGATATACTTCTAGAGCCAAACTTGAAGGAGCCATGAAGACTTTGGTGTTTTACATCATCAATGGCATCAAATTCAGCACCCAGGATTTCTTCATCAGACAACTGGTTGCATCTGGGATTGATCTGTTTGGCCTGAAGTCCTATGCTCCATGGGTGATGCGCCTAATTAAGCTCCATTCAACTAATGACTATCAGCCCTCAACGCTTAATCACATTGTCTTCATGCCTGAGGTTGATCTATCCGTCGAAGCCATATACCCAGAGCCTGCCAAGCAACCTATATATCTTCATAATGTAGATCATCAAAGCTTCACGCAACCAATAGAAGGAATTCTGTCCCCAATTCTGCAACTCCTGCTTATCCTTTGGCTGGCAATATACGTATGCCTCATTGTGCAAACACCGAAGCCACTGCTAGTGCAATTTCTCAAAGGCCTTGGAAGCGTTCTCATGCACTCAATGACCGAGAGCTTCTTGTGGCCTTACATCAGAAGTAGGATAAGCATCATGACTAGCTCAAGCTTCAGATGTAGAGTATCTTCGTGGATGTCAATCACATTCGAATCTTGGCCACCTAGAACTCGTTCATAGCCCATGAAGCATGTCGGCGGTGTTGGAAGAGTCTCACACTTTTATGCCCAAAAGAAGATCTTCGCGAAGATGGCTTCACTGAGGGCTTCAAATTTTATTCCAGACCTCCACACAATGTAATCTGGTACTGCACTCCATCAATAGAAGATTCTGAGTACTCGTCTTTGGTTGCAACTGTTGTTGTGAGAGTCGTCGATGAAGAAGACGACGCCACTTCACCAACCATGGCTTCTCTGCATCTCGAAACTGCATCAGGCCCTTCTGCACCACCGAACTCCAGCGTTGCCCTGCAACTTCATGTACTCCTAATGGGGACGAATAGATACTCTATGTCTTCAAACCTTTTTGGTCATTACTGACAAAAGGGGGAGAAGCATATGAGTTGATAGTCTTCAAGCGGGTCCTTATGGGTGGTTGCACTATTTTTGCCAAGTGTTTACAACTCTCGTCTTTTGATACATTTGGTTCTTTGGGTTGTAAGACTTAAACTCGATGGTCGTCTGCTACTTTTTCTGCTACTCTATGATGCGATGATGAATTCCGCATGAAGTCATTCCGCAGACGTCCATTTTTTATTATCCATGTTATTATCTTTGTTATATCTTTATATGCATGATGAATTGTCTTCATAACTTGAAGAGGATCTGCACAAAGTAAAACCTGCCATGTGCATTTGCATTCAAAAGCAAACTACCTATATACACATCTTAAGGGGGGCCTTTTTCTATTTATGAAGACTCCTCAATCCTTAAACTTTCACATACTTTTATCCCCGTTGAAAACTTCAACCGATTTGTCATCAATCACCAAAAGGGAGGAGATTGTAAGTGCATCTAGTGCCACCCTTAATTGGTTTTGGAGTATTGACGACAAACTTGGTTGAGGGACTAATGTGTTTGTGAGAATTGTAGGATAACATAGGTAGCAGTCCCTCATTGATTCCGTTTACCCAAGGTCTCCAGTTTGGGCACAGAGACGACAGTTATTTGCAAATGTTTATAACAATCATCTTTGAAGTGATGGGGCATCTTCGATGATGACCTGCTGTCCTTCAAAATAAATCCCAATGCTTTTAAGGTGAGGCGACTTTATTTGCAGACAACTGATAGGGATTTCTATTCCCAACACAATCATCAAGCACTCCAGGGCAGGGCAATTGGAGTGGATGATGTTGTGCAGTGAGGCCTCCGACAGATAAACTATCACATGCGAAAGTTTTTTTAGCAGTGGGAGTCAAACCATTTGTACCAGATCGTCTGGTAGATGGCACCGGGCGAAGGTGGTGGTGTGGAGAGAGGAGGAAAACCGCGAGATGGACAACGGTGGTGTGAACACGAATTCTTGGTGTGTTCGTGGTATGAAACTTTTGTGGTAATTGTAGAACTCAAACTGCTGGAGTTTTCCGAATTCAGGGATGTCAGCCAAGCGTCCACCATGTTGGGTATGGACAGCAGGTAGCGTGTCTGGATGCAGAGGCGTTGAACGGGGCCCTACTGGTGAGAGGAGACGATGGCTATGTGGAGATCAAATTCAGGAAGGACAGATATCTGACGACAGTAGTGATTGAGGGGTGCGGGGCGCCATAGAGGGCGCCAGCGAGTTGAGAAGACTTGTGTGCAGCATCAATTGGTGGGGAGAAGCGAGATGATCTTGTCCGAGAGATCGCCTGATGCGGTCGACCGGATATTCTACCGGTTCCTCAGATCCAGGTGGGGAGGGCTCGCCGCTTCTCCCTGTGCTGCCGGGTGTGGGATCTACAATCGGCGTCGCCATTGGCAGGAGTCTCATCTTCTTGGCGCTGGGGCCAGCCGACCTCATTTTCCTTGTGGGTGTCGCGCCGAGCTCACAGGCTCGAGCAGAGTAGCCAGAGACGAGCCTAGTGGCAGTACGAGTGGGGAAAAAGGAGGGCTGGGGTTTTCTGTAGGAGTGGAAGAAGAGGAGCAAGCGATTTCTACACGAGTGAGGAAAAAGGTGAGCGGGGGTTTTCTGGATGAGTTAGGAAGATGGGGAGCAGGGGGAATTGTGGGGGGGGGGTGTCGGATTTCGGGTTCCGGCAGACCCTTGAGGTTCGAACACTGGGGTGCGCGCGGAGATTTCGCCTCCTACCTACCTGCACCCCTCCGCCTCGCTAAGATCTAAGCTATGGAAAGAACAACATGAGAGAAACAGGGTTTATACTGGTTCGGGCCACCATTGTGGTGTAATACCCTACTCCAGTGTGTTGCGTGGTGGATTGCCTCTTGGGCTGATGATGAAGAACAATACAGGGAAGAACAGCCTCGCGAGGGTCTGTTCTTGGCTGGGGCGATGAACTGCTGGGAGGAGTTCTGTCACCCCTCTCTCTCTCTCCGATTGTTGATGCCCCAACCTCTAACCTCTCTCTCTCTCTGATTCTTTCTCTCCTCTGATTCTCTGATCTCCTCCCTCTCCTGTGGGGGGCTGGTCCTATTTATAGAGGCCCTGGTCCTGTTCCCAAATATCGAGCGGGAAGGGAGCCAACAATGGCGGGCTAATTTGAAGGGCGACAGCTAGTACCAGCTATCCTGACAAAAGTAGTATTTGCCTGCACAAAGCTCTGGTGGTGATGCCCTCTTGGGCTCCAGGATGACCTCCATCTTGCAGTCCTCCTGGTCTTGGTCTTGTTGCACCGAAATGGCAACCTTTGCCTGACGCCTCGGTACTCTGCGGCTGCGCTTGCCCCCTTTGCACCGAAGAGGAAAGGAGGACATTGCGCGGGCTGGCACCCGCCTGGCGCCTTTGGTCGCCATGTCTTGCATCACGGGCACCTCGTGAGGTACCCCGCCTTGATCTCTCCGCCTCCTCGCGAGCCAGCCTGGTGAGGCCGTGCCTGAGGAAGCTCCGCGTCGTCCTCCCCGCGAGGGTCTTGGGTCTATGTTGGTGAAGATGGGCCGTGCTGAGCCCCCCTTTGAGCCACGCTGCAGGCCGCAGGCAGGCAAGTCTGGGGACCCCCGTTCCCAGAACACCGACAGTAGCCCCCCGGCCAAAGGCGCGCCCGGACTTGGCCGTGCAGGGAGGTGGAAGGGCAAGAGCGAAGCGTCGCGGGCCCTAACAGCCTGCGGCCTTGGGCGACGCATGGCGGTGATTGGACGTGGGCGTCTCCACTTCCCCATGGCGCCTCGGCAACTGCACGGATTGGGAAAGTCCCTGCATGCAAAGCGGGTCATGATTACCTGCGATCATGGAGGTCGGCGGTTGGCCTTCGCCGGCCATAAGTACGGAACGGTGTGCGCCCTTCCAGTCCATCCCTCCTTGCTTCTCCTTCTTCCCGGTCCTTGCTCCGTCTTGCTGCGACAGCTCTGATCCGCTGGTTCTCGACGGCAGAGAAGGGAAAGGCTCCCCGAGAGGAACCAGACCTGCTCCCGCCGAAGAAACGGCTCGTCCTCCGTGGCCCGGACGAGGGGGCCCATCAGGTGGTGTCGAGTCCTTGGTGCGAGCGGGCACCACCAGGGTTCCCGCTTCCCTTGTACGCCCACATCGAGGGCCCTGAAGGAGCTGATGCTGATCGCCACGGGCGGCCCCGCCATCGGCGCCGATGGGTCATGAAGGTGTGGGTCGTCCCCCCTGGGGTCCACACCGAGGGCTCCTCCCGAGAGCTCGTGCTCCATGTCGCCATGCCTCCTTAGTCTTGGATTCGCCTTCCTCCCTTCTTCGCCTCCATCGTCCCGCAGGGAGAGCCCCTGGAGCTTTGGCTGCAGCACGCCGGCTGCAGCACCCTCGTGACCAAGGCAGAGGCCGCGGTCGTTGCCCCGGGTGAGGTCTTCATGACTCGAGGCTGGAGCGAAATCGCCTGAGTTTGCAGCACAAGAGGCGCCTTCGCGATCCACTTGGAGTATGATGGTGCTTCAGTGATGTTCTTCAAGGTCTTCGATGCGAACGGGCGCCGGCTGGAGTGCTGCCCCGGGAGAGGTGGCTGGGACCCTACTGCAGCGAGGACTGGGCCCGCCGACCGCTCCCTTGGTGGCTCCTCAAGTGGCGGAAGCGTCGGAGGTTCCAGCGACTCCAGCGAGCTCTTCGCGACTCCGGAGACGAGCGACGACAGCTATGAGCCCCCGAGCCGGCGCCGCTCCTGGAGCAGGGCAGGCTCGTCAGGCCGCCGCCGATTCTGATCTGGATGGGGTTGGCGCCGGTGCTTGATAGCCCACTGTTGATGATGGCGTCTTCTGTAGGGTCGCGCGTAGTTAGTGTCCCTTTAGGATCTGTTCCCTGCGAGGAATCAAAGACGCGTCCCGTGGGGGCTTGTAAGGTGCCTGTGATCCTGTTTTGTTAATATAACCCTTGTCATAGAATTGTGCGAGTTGCTCATTCCGTCTTAGCTCAGTCCTCCCTTTCGAACCTCATGAGGGCTTGGTGCTCTGCGCCGACAGGTCCCAGTCCCAAGGCGGCTTCAGCCGTCGCTGGTATGCCAGGTCGCGATGCCGTGGTCAAGGCCAGGAGGTGAGCGACCCGGAGTCCGGTAAGAGCCCCTGAGTCGCGATGCTCAGGAGGTCCCCTTTGGCGCTCAAGCAGCCGTTGTTTGGTGAGAAAGGGGAGCGGCGTCGCTAACACGGGATTGCATTAGGTGCGGGGATGGTGCCATGGTAGCTAGCGCTTCCGGGTGGTGACTTATCTCGAGAATCAGGGGTCGCTCTTTGGTGTGTCGCGGGGTCCGTACATCGGTAGGCATGAGGTTGCTCGTGACGCAGCCCTGGGGGAGGTGGTCGACGTCCGTGGTCGCTGCAAGGCGCTGCAGGACGAGCTGCAAGGCCTGCGGGACCAGCTCACGGAAGAGGTCCGCCTTCGCCAAGAGCAGGAAGAAGGTGTGAAGGCTCGCGAGGCGGCCGTCAAGGAGAGGGAGGTCAAGCTCAGGAAGCGCCGCGACCGCCTAGGCGCGCTGGAGCAGGAGTTGGGGGCGAGGAAGGCCGAGCTGGACGACAAGGCCCTAGTTCTTGCCGAGGACCGTGTGGCCTTCACGGAGATGGAGGCGAAGGCTCGCTCCTCGCTGAGGATGCTTTATGACAGCGGACTGGAGAGCCCGCTGGCTTGCGCCGAGGATGGCCCTGCCAAGCTGCTTCCCTTCCTGGTTCGTGCTCTTGAAGATGTCGCCCTTGGCCTTGGCCCCACGGCCAAGGCCGAGGCGCGTGTCCTGTCTTCTGCAGCACTGACGCGGGTGCTCACCCACATCTACCTTCGCGATCCCGACGTCGACCTTGACAGCCTGCTGGAGCCAGTAAGCGGCGAGCGTGCCGCTGCCGCTGCCGAGGCTGTGAAGGGTCGCGCGGAGGCTCTGCTGGGGAAGTTCCGGGCCTTCAGCACCAAGCCGAAGCAAGGCGCTGCCAACCCCACTGCTCCATAAGGCGAACCCACTCCGCGCTGCTCCACCGCCGACAAGTGACTCCGTTGTGGCTCCGGTCCCGCCTTTAATTCCTGCACATGTATCATGCCTCGGGGAGGCGTTTAAACTTGCGTTTGTCATTGAGATAACAGTGTGGACTGTAATATTTGCTTTTGAATTCCTTGAAATTTGCGCTTTTCCTTCCTACTTGCTTATGTTCTACGCCGGCAGAGCCCGGCCCCGCGCATACCTCACCCGGCGTTAGTCCCGACCGGAAACCAGGACGGGGCCAAGGAGTGAGGGGCTACGTGACAAGTTAGGCTCCTGAGTCGCGATGCTCAGGAGTCCCCCTTGGCGCACGAACAGCAAGTAGGGAGGTGTGATTTGGGTGGATCTACCGTTCTACGTCTGCAGAGCCCGGCCGCGCGCATACCTCACCCAGCGTTAGCCTTTCGGAACTAAGGAGTGAGGGGCTACGTGACCATTTAGGCTCCTGAGTCGCGATGCTCAGGAGTCCCCCTTGACGCTCAAACGGCCTTCGTACCTTGGTTCCGCTCGGGGAGAGACGCGCGACGAACCAGGCCTGGGGGGGGGCTGGCTGGGCGGCGTGCGTCCGGGCGTGACCCAGGCGCAGGCCCCGTGCCCAGCCCCCTCGCGCGGCACTCCCGAGGGGAGGCGTTACGATGAGGCTAGACACTGAGCTCTGGGCTCCCTGAGGTTGATGCGGCCCGGGGGCCACCCTTAGTTGTTTATCACCAGCACGGAGCATAGCGATTCCGTATGTGTACGGGCATAGCCGCTCCTCGACAGTGTCGTCAGCCAGCGCGGAGCATGGTGCTTCCACTGGTACGTGGGAGGGGGCCCCCTCCGGGAGGAGCCCCCAGGGCGTGTACAACCCCGCCCTGACACATGGCTGGCACGGTAGGGCCTGGCGAGGTGTATCTAGGCACCCGTGGACCAGCGCGGGACTCACGGGGACCTACCTCTAGGCGGGTTGCGCCTGGCACTAGGCCTTAGCTTGTGATGTGTCCCTGCAAATTTGGTTAGATGCCGCCACTCTACGTCCTCGGGTCCCGGCCCTCGAGCTGGTCTCAGTCGTCGCTGGTATGACAGGTCGCGATGCCGTGGACAAGGCCAGAGGGTGACGGCTAGAGAGCCAGTAAGAGCCCTGAGTTGCGATGCTCAGGTACCCCCCCTTTAACGTGCAAGTGGTCAGCATGGAGAAGAAGAGGTGCCGTGGACCGGCATCAAATAATCAAGCATGGTGGGTATAACGCATAACCGGAAAATAACTGCAAATGAGATACATGCCGCTAGGTCTGGCCCGAGCGACTTGGGGATCATGCAGCCCGAGGAGCGCCCCCGACAAGGTAAGCTAACAACATGAAATAAAAGGGATACATGCCGTAGGGACGGACCCACGCGGCCTGGGAATAATGCAACCCTGGGGGGCGCTCCCAGCTGTAAGTGAAACTTGAAAGATCACCTGATGACATTGAGGTCGAAGGGGTGTTGGTGTAGCAGACTCGGTGGGCTGCGGAAGCCGATCCTCATGAGCCCCCAGGCCCGGGGGCCTCGGGAGGCTCCGGAGGTGCTGGCGGCTCCCCACGGACCATCTCCATCTCCGCCAGGGCTGCGGAATGCCTGGCCTCTTGTGCCTCCATGATGCCCCTCATGAGGCGCTGGTACGTGGCAGCCGCGTTTAGCAAGCCGTAAGGCATGCGAACGTAGCTATGGGGTGGACCTCCGCAGCACCCCACTCGCGAGGGCCAGAGGCGCTCCAGAGAGGCGACTCGGTTGAGCCCCGGTATGTCGATGCAGACGCGCAGCCCACCATCCTTGCCTGGATGGGGAGCCACTGCTGGTAGACGGCGGCCGCCTTTCATGACCCTTGACTCTTGTAGCTCCTGAATGGCCTTGCTGACGAACTCCTGAGGGTCTGGCTCTCCTTGCCTTACTCCTTCTTGAGGGAAACGTGCTTCGAAACACGCCTCCATGTGGTGCCCAAGCGCCTCCCTCATGACCCTATCCAGGTCAGTGGCCCTCCAGGGAGAGCCCCCGAGCCCTGCCTGAGGAGGGCGCCGGGCGCGATTTCCTATGCGATGGAAGGAGGTTCCCCCTGGGCAGGCATGGGCCCAGAGAGGCCTGCCTCCTGAGGGGCCAAGCCGGACAATGTCTTCTTCTTCTTAGGGGCAGTCTCGGGAAGCCTCCTGCTTCCGCGATCCGGGTCTTCCAGTGACGCGGCCTGAAAGGCTCATTCCAGGGAACACACTGTGTCCTTCTCTTCACAGGGCACCGTGATGACTCCGCCACTTCCTGGCATCTTGAGGACGTTGTAGCCGTGGTGAGTTACGGCCATGAACTTGGCCAGTGCAGGGTACCCAAGGATGGCGTTGTACGGCAGGCGAATGTGAGCGACGTCGAAGTCGATGAGCTCGGTGCGGTAGTTGTCGCGTGCCCCGAAGGTGACAGGGAGGCGGACCTGCCCAATCGGGACCGTGGAGTCGTCGGTGATTCCGGAGAAAGGCTTGGTTGGCTGAAGCTGGCTGTAGGGCACTTGGAGATTGTTGAATGTTTCCACAGACAGGACGTTGAGCCCTGCCCCGCCATCGATGAGGGTCCTGGTGACCACCACGTTGCTGATGATTGGGGAACAAAGCATTGGGAGGACTCCGGTTGTAGCCGCACACTTGAGCTGATCTGCTGAGCTGAACGTGATGGCGCACGCCGACCACCTGAGAGGGCGCGTGGCTTCAAGCCTGGGGAGGACTGCATTCACTTCGCGGGCGAACTTCTTGAAGATGCGTTGAGAGGCTGGGGCCTGAGCACCGCCCAGGATGCAGGCGATCGCGCGCGGCTCCTGGAAGCCCCCAACCCCCTCATCTTGGTGGCGGTCCTCGTTTCTCCTTGGCTGCGGTGGCAGCGGAGGAAGGCCTGCGTTGCCATGCGGGCGATCCTCGCGAGGCTAATCCCTCCAGTCTCCCTCACGAGGCAGGTCTTGCCAGCGATCTTCGCGAGCTTGATCGCGCCACCCTTGGCGCGGGCCATGGTCTTCCCAGCGTCCTGCGTTCCTTCCTCCTCCTCGACTGTAGCCCCGGTCACCGCGGTCGGGGCGACGGCCGATCCTTCCTTCTCACACGGCTCGGAGCTCTTGACATTCGTTGGTGTTGTGGGTGTGGAGGTCGTGGTACACACAGTACCGGCTGCCCTTGGAATGTTCGGGCTGATCTCTGCCCCGCTTGGTGTCTGGTTCTGCCGCGAGCACGGCAGCCCCCTTGCGCTTCACATCCTTGGCCTTGGGCTTCTTCTCTTCTGGGTCTGCGGCAGGCAGCTCGAGGAGGGAGAGACGCCCTTCCTCAGCCCTGGCGCACTTGGTTGCCAAGTTGAACAGCTCCAAGGAAGTGCACAGGTCTTCATGCATCGCCAGCTCCTCCTTCATCTTGACATCGCGCACGCCGTCGGAGAAGGCTGAGATGATGGCTTCCTCAGTCACCTTGGGAATCTTGAGGCGTGCGTTGTTGAAGCGCTGGATGTACTTATGCAGGGTCTCCCCGGGTTGTTGCTTGATGCGGCGCATGTCGCTCATGGCGGGTGGCCGGTCGCGAGTACCTTGGAAGTTGGCGATGAAGCGGGTGCGCGTCTCGTCCCAGGAGGAGATCGTGCCTGGAGCCAGGTTCAGGAGCCAGGTGCGGGCCTCGTCCTTGAGCGCCATGGGAAACCAGTTCGCCATGACCTTCTCGTCTCCGTTGGCAGCTTCGATGCCTAGCTCGTAGAGCTTGAGGAACTCCACAGGGTCAGCCATGCCGTCGTAATGAGGAGGCAGGTCTGGCTTGAACTTGTCGGGCCACGCGACGCTGCGTAGCTCGATGGTGAAGGCACGGCATCCTACTGTGGCCACGGGAGGCCTTGGGTGACGGAGAGCTTGGTCTTGCATGTCCCCACGCGCTGCAGCTGGGAGCAGCGGGGGGTCTTGATGTGCTGGAGCAGGAGCATGGTCGCGACGTGCTGGAGCAGGGAGCGCCCGGGCAGCTTGTTGCGGGCGAGGGACTTCCTGGCAGCTCTGCTCTTGCTGCGCTGGCACCTGACGGAGCGGGTTCCGCCCAGGGGCCACGCGCCTTGGAGCCGTGGCGCCTTCTTGTGGAGGAGGCGGCCGGGGCGCTGCCGGAGCTTCGTCGCCCGCGCGGGGCGGGGTGCGGTGTAGCGGAACAGATGGCGCAGGAGAGCCCCTTGCGGCGCGGATGATCTCGGTGATGCGGTCGAGCCATTCTTCATAGACGTCGTCGACGGGATGGTAGCGCAGGAGCTCGTTCGCCGCGATGAGCGCAGCTCGAGCCTCCATGGGTGCGCGGAGCGCGCGGGACGAAGAACCAGCTAGGGTGAGCGAGGGAGTAGCGGTGCGGCCGTCTTGCCGCACGGACGGATGCTGAGACGATGCTTGCTGCTCGTCCCCCGCCGGGCCGGTGGCGGCGTTGACGGCAGGTGACGGGGAACGGTGATGTGTCCACTACTGCATTTGCAAAGATTGATCCAGCTACAAATTCTAATACTTTAATGGTGGGTACAATTGCACTTAAAATACCATCACCAGAAGCAAAACCAGATGAAGTCAGACCAACGTTCAGAACTCCGTGTGTTGCATAGAAAGTTCCGTACTGAATATTTTTTGTATGGGCTCCATCTAGCACTAGTACGTAGTCCAAGTTTTTTTTAGGTGATCGGTTGGCCGAATAGTTAATTAGGTGAGATTAATTAGTTGAGATAAGAGAGAGTCCTACTAGTACTTGGGTTTCAGGTTTGACTAGGAAAAGAGATATGGTTTGTTACGTGGAGTACGGAAGGTTAGAGTCGGTTTAGGAACTAGAGCCTGCGTGCTCCTTAAATACTGGCCGATCTGGCCGTGTAAAGGGTCAAGTTTTGTTTTGTCGTGAGTTCAATAATAGTCAGAAAACATCTCATGTCTGGGGATACCAAATATCGTGTTTGCTTTTGCTGATCCATGACGGATTTTGTCGCTGCTACGCGTGGAGTTGATTCCTTCTGCTCGACGCCAGTTTTTGATATTACGGTCTTGTATCTTTGCTCGAACGGAATTTCTTGTTGTTGCTGCTAGTACCGTGAAAGATCGGGCCGACGAATGACTCGCATCTAGTTGGGTCATTATCAAGTGGTATTCAGAGCTAAGGTTGTTCACGGTACTGTGTTGATTGAGATGTCGACCTCGGTCAACAAGGAAGACGAGGTTGCTGCTGATTCTCAGGAAATTGTACGTCCAGTGTACGCGGATGATATTCCTCAAAATATTCAGGATGGTTTTGACCACACATGCAACTACATCAAGCAATGTCATGATGCGCTCGGCAAAAGGATAGATGTCCTGATCACTCGGTTCAATGGTTTGGCAGACATCATCAATATGCCGGCAACGAATTCTGCACCACCACAGACTGCTCCAGCTGCTCCACTGCGTTATGCACCACCGGCTCATGACGGACATGCCGGCGTGCATGATCGCCGTTTGGCGGCACCTCATGTTGGAGATGACGGTCTTGATGACGGTGTTGACCAGGCAGCGGGGTACGCTCCACAACCACGACACTATGAGCCTCGTCTTGAAACATCCGTTCGTGGTGGAGTGCATGACCGAGTTGGTCAAGCTGTGCGTGTGCCTTTGGACGATGGAATTGGGCGCATAAAAATTTCAATCCCTTCGTTCTCCGGCAAGTGCGAACCAGAAGGCTATTTGGAATGGGAGATGCGTGTTGATCAAATTTTTTATGCCCATCATTATAGCGAGGAGAAGAAAGTTCAACTTGCTGGAATTGAGTTCACCGGTTACGCGCTAATTTGGTGGAATCAAATTTGTCGTTCAAGACATCGCCCGACGACTTGGCGAGGTATGAAAGAATTCATGAGGCGACGTTTTGTTCCTGAGCACTATAAGAGAGATATGTACAACAAGTTGCAGCGGCTCTCTCAAGGTAATATGAGTGTTGATGAATATTACAAGGAGATGGAATTGCTTATGATACGTACAAGGACAATGGAGGATCCGGAGGCAACCATGGCACGTTTCTTTAATGGACTAAATATTGAGGTGCAGGATCGTGTTGAGATGGTGGTCTACTACAACATACAAGATCTTGTGCACCAAGCTGTGCGTGCAGAACAGCAGATTAAGCGACGCCAAGTTAGCACAGTTCCCAGTACCACTTTGAACACATGGCGGAGCTCACAGCATAAGAGTGAGGATGTAGGTCCTAGCTCGAGGACAGCCGTGTCAAATCACTCCCATGGTTCCGTGCAAAAAGATGCTTCAAAATCAGTACTGTCGAAGTTTAATTCTAGTGCACAGTCCACCACACGTACCAGTAACATAGAGTGTTTCAAGTGTGGAGGAAGAGGGCATATGAGGCGTGAATGTCCTAATGAGAAAAAAGTGTTGCTCACAAGAGATGGATATGCGTCCGCTAGTGACGAAGAGGCAGTTTCTGACACTTCTAGTGAAAAGGCTGAAGAAGTTGAAAAGGTGACCGCGAGTTTTGAAGCTGCGGAATCATACCCGTCATTGATGGTGCAACGAGTGCAAGAGGATCAAATTGAGGATAAGGGACAGCGTTGGAATATTTTTCAAACTCAATGCAAAATCAATAACATTAATTGCAAGTTGATCATAGATGGAGGAAGCTACACCAACGCGGTGAGCAAGGACTTGGTAGATGCTTTAGCATTGCCTACTTGGAAGCATCCACAACCACACTGTGTTGAATGGTTATATCAATCGGGCAAATTAAAAGTTACTCAGAAGGTCCGACTAAGTTTTTTGGTTGGTGAGTATGCCGATACAGTGATTTGTGATGTTTTGCCGATGGATGCATGCCAGTTATTGTTGGGAAGGCCATGGCAATATGACCGCCGTGCCACACATGAAGGCCGGTCCAACACATACTCCTTTTGGGATGCCGGAAGACGACGTGTGCTACGGTCGATGTTTGCTGGAGAAATCAGGGTGGGTGCAAATGTTTTTCTGAAAAAGGAGGTTATCAAATCTACAGCAAAACCGAGGACGGTTTTGTTTCAAGGGGGAGGGGATGATGTGTCCACTACTGCATTTGCAAAGATTGATCCAGCTACAAATTCTAATATTTTAATGGTGGGTACAATTGCACTTAAAATACCATCACCAGAAGCAAAACCAGATGAAGTCAGACCAACGTTTAGAACTCCGTGTGTTGCATAGAAAGTTCTGTACTGAATATTTTTTGTATGGGCTCCATCTAGCACTAGTACGTAGTCCAAGTTTTTTTTAGGTGATCGGTTGGCCGAATAGTTAATTAGGTGAGATTAATTAGTTGAGATAAGAAAGAGTCCTACTAGTACTTGGGTTTCAGGTTTGACTAGGAAAAGAGATATGGTTTGTTACGTGGAGTACGGAAGGTTAGAGTTGGTTTAGGAACTAGAGCCTCCATGCTCCTTAAATACTGGCCGATCTGGCCGTGTGAAGGGTCAAGTTTTGTTTTGTCGTGAGTTCAATAATAGTCAGAAAACATCTCATGTCTGGGGATACCAAATATCGTGTTTGCTTTTGCTGATCTGTGACGGATTTTGTCGCTGCTACGCGTGGAGTTGATTCCGTCTGCTCGACGCCAGTTTTTGATATTACGGTCTTGTATCTTTGCTCGACCGGAATTTCTTGTTGTTGCTGCTAGTACCGTGAAAGATCGGGCCGACGAATGACTCGCATCTAGTCGGGTCATTATCAAACGGCGAGGACGCCCGTCGATAGGAGCCGTCTGGCCGACGCGGGAAGCGAGAGCGGCCCGGCGCTCGGCGCGGGCCCGACGAGCATCAGACATGGGCGCGGTGGTCGGAGGAGAACGGGGTGGTGGAAGACGAATTCCGGCGCACCCCTACCTGGCGCGCCAAATGTCGGATTTTGGGTACCGGCAGACCCTTGAGGTTCGAACACTGGGGTGCGCGCGGAGATTTCGCCTCCAACCTACCTGCACCCCTCCGCCTCGCTAAGATCTAAGCTATGGAAAGAACAACACGAGAGACACAGGGTTTATACTGGTTCGGGCCACCGTTGTGGTGTAATACCCTACTCCAGTGTGTGGCGTGGTGGATTGCCTCTTGGGCTGATGATGAAGAGCAATACAAGGAAGAACAGCCTCACGAGGGTCTGTTCTTGGCTGGGGCGATGAACTGCTGGGAGGAGTTCAGTCACCCCTCTCTCTCTCTCTCTCTCCGATTGTTGATGCCCCAACCTCTAGCCTCTCTCTCTCTCTCTCTGATTCTTTCTATCCTCTGATTCTCTTATCTCCTCCCTCTCCTGTGGGGGGCTGGTCCTATTTATAGAGGCCCTGGTCCTCTTCCCAAATATCGAGCGGGAAGGGAGCCAACAATGGCGGGCTAATTTGAAGGGGGACAGCTAGTACCAGCTATCCTGACAAAAGTAGTCTTCGCCTACACAAAGCTCTGGTGGTGATGCCGTCTTGGGCTCCACGATGACCTCCATCTTGCAGTCCTCCTGGTCTTGGTCTTGTTGCACCGAAATGGCAACCTTTGCCTGACGCCTCGGTACTCCGCGGCTGCGCTTGCCCCCTTTGCACCGAAGAGGAAAGGAGGACACTGCGCGGGCTGGCACCCTCCTGGCGCCTTTGGTCGTCATGGCTTGCGTCACGGTCACCTCGTGAGGTACCCCGCCTTGATCTCTCCGCCTCCTCGCGAGCCAGCCTGGTGAGGCCGTGCCTGAGGAAGCTCCGCGTCGTCCGCCCCGCGAGGCTTGGCCCCTCGTGAGGGTCTTGGGTCTGTGTTGGTGAAGATGGGCCGTGCTGGGCCCCCCTTTGAGCCACGCCGCAGGCCGCAGGCAGGCAAGTCTGGGGACCCCCATTCCCAGAACGCCGACAAGGGGGAGACGAAAGCAGGAGAGCGAGCTGCAGTATAAATCGAAGCGAGGAGGAAGGATGGTTTTTCTAGGATCGCCCCCTCTTCAAGAAATATGGGCTTCTCCTTGCAAAAAACAAAAACAAATGGCCTTTAAGATGGACAGGCTTTTGTATCAGCCTAGTCGACTGCCCATGTTTCGTACTGGAGGGCCTTGTGCTAGAGGCAGCCCAAGACACTATCCAGCTTATATCCCATTCGGAAGAAAAAGGGAGACGCCTCCAGGTTATGGCTACTCATCGGTAACCTTTATCAACTTGGCATCCACCAAATTAGAGGATGCGGTACTGGATGCAGACACTCACACAGGTCGCGTAGCATGGCAAAGTGAGGTGTCAAATAACAGGCCTACAATATACTTACTAGATTGTGAAGGTTCACAGGCTAGTCAACATTCACATTAAACTAAGCTTCAGAAGATACGTTATGCATACTAACATTCAGAAGAACAAAAGTCCAGCATGTTTATGCATCTCAATGATTCACCATACAATAACCCATACAAAGAAGTGACAAGGTGTGGAAATAAAGAAAATTGGTCGATGCTTCTCTGAACAAAGGGCCTTCCTGCGCATGCATTGATTTCCTGAGCATGCTTGTTTCTTCTCAATGTTGCGAGCACTTTGAGCATGTTGGCAACTCCACAGCTAGCTAGCTGCCTTATCTTGCAATTGAAGCTGACACATTTGCAGCAAACACATGACACAATAGAGATGACTCAACATGAGTCCATATTGTGCAGTTCCCCTGAAATCATCTTCATTGTCCTAAATCAGAAAAGATAGGAAAGCAATAGCTATACTTAAACGATGTTGCAAAACAGTAGCACATATCAATAGCTCGGCATGACAAAACACGATCATCCAGACGATGGGGATACTAACCTGCCTGAGGAACATTATATATAATTTCATAAGTCCTTAGTTGATTTCCACCTTCGGTTGCACTGCTTGTTTGCTCCTCCACACATGACAGGATCGTTATGCACTGCAATCAGCAAGTCAGTGTACGAATAAGCTTATTTCGTATTGCGGTGGTCATTGTACCTAGTTAGGAATGTAGGAATACCTGGAGCACCATGAGGTTAGCTGACAGCAGGTAGATGCAGCCATATAAATTTTGTGTGGTGCTACCAAAATTGAGGTTTGTATCCCTTCCTGTTATGAGAATTCTTCTTGAAGTTGGTAGAATGTGACGGCTTGTTCTTTGCATCAAACTTGCCTTTCTCCTGAGATTTGTTCTTGTTGTTTTGGGGCTGGTTGGGCTGGAAGTTCTTCTTGTGTACCATGTGGGCACTAGAAGCTCCCTCAGCGACCCGAGCACGTGTGTCTTTTGCTCTCGCCTTCTCTTCAAAATCAAGAGTGCTAATGAGATCCAAAATGGAAACATGTCTCTTGTTTTCAAGAGAAGTAGCAAAATTGTTCCAGGAAGGTGGAAGCTTGGCAATGATGGTTCCAGCAACAAATTTGTCCGGCAACACACACTTAAAGTACTCAAGTTCCTTAGCGAGTGACTATATCTCATGAGTCTGCTGAACAACAAAGTGCTCATCAGTCATCTTGTAGTCACAGAATTGCTCCATGACATACAACTCGTTGCCAGCGCCCGAGGCCCCAAACATGGCCTCGAGCGCAGCCCACATGTCTTTGCCGCTGCTAAACGACATATATGAATCCACAATGGAATCGTCAAGAACACTCAGCAGGGCAGCTCTGAAGAGGGTATCCATGTTCTAAAAAGCTTCCTGCTGTGTAGGATTAAGATCGCCATCAGGCTTACCCTTAGTGGCGTCATAGCAGTACATGATCTGAAACCAATATACTGCTCTTGTGCGCCACCTTTTATATTGCACCCCCTTAAAAGTATGCGGCTTCAAAAGTGCATCAAAACTACTCAGAGTAAATTGCCTATAATCAGGTTTTTGGAATTGATTGTTGAATATATGAGCAATTTACTATGAGATTTAATCAGAATCAATAGTAAATAGATCATGATGACAATTGCAAAGATCAAAGTAATGATGCAGACTAAACCAGGAGGAAAGAATCACATAATGTACAACGGGAGCAGAACCGTTGTGGTTGATGTTGTCACTCATGTCATTGATGAAGAGGTTACCGAGGTCGGGGAAGAAGGCTGTGTAACATCCCAAATTTTCAATTTGGAATGTTATACATAGGTCATTCATGCATATCATAGTTTATTTCATTTTTTCCTCGTGATCCTCGAAATTCTAAGCAACTCAAGGACCCACGGAGAGAGTTGGAAATTTCGTTATTTTCATATTTGAGTTTTCTCAAATTTTGAAAATAGGATCATTTGGTTTTGATTATTTTTTCCCCAAAAGTATTTCATATTAAAATATATGAGAGGAGATAACATAACTTCTCCAAAAAAAATGAAATATTAGAGGAAAATATTAAAATCGAATAAGTTATTTTATTTGGGTTTTATTGCGATTTTATTTGAATTAGGAATAATATGCGTTTTTCAAAATTGCATTAGAGGTCTAAATAAATGTTCACTTTGTCCGCAATATTATTAGAGGACCGTGAAAATTTATTTCAGGATTTTCGGAGTCCGTTTAGTATTTCTTTTATTTGTTTTTCTGCGGCGGGATTTATTTAAAAAAAAGGTAACTGACCTACCGGGTCGTGTCCGACCTGGACACTTGACCCGGCCGGCCTCATACGTCGCGCCCCCGCGTCCCCGAGGCCCAGCAAGCTACCAACCCCACCCGAAACCCTAGCGCACGCCACCACGCCCTAGCGCCGCCGCGTCGCCTTGCTGCCGCCGTCGCGCCGCCCTCCACCGCTGTCGCATGTCGCCGACCTCGCCAACGTAGCCGCCGCCGCCGGTTTTCTCAAGAAAACCGTTTGTTTTTTTCGAAACCCTAGTTCGTTTTTTTAGATCGGTTTCTTTTCGGTTTTTCTTGGTTTAGTTAGATCATGGACGTTCGTCCGTACGTCCGTTTTAACGAGCATTGTTCATGTGTTAGTCGCAGACAGCGAAAGTTCGTTCGTTAGCCTGTTCGTCAGTTTTCTTTTTGCAGGGTTGTTCCACGATTATTTTTGATCGAGATTTCTATCCTAATCTTCGTTCTAGTATATCTTTTCGCTCGTTTATCCGAATCAGGTGAAACAAGTGCCAAGATCTTCGTCTCGAAGACCTCTTTCCGTTTAACCAACTTGAACAAGATTTTGGTACTGTAAAATTTGACTTTGGTCCAAATTAGTAATCAGAGCTTGTTTCTTTCGTGGTTTGAGTTTCGTTGCTCCGTTTGGTTTGATTCTTTTTGCAAACCGGAGTTCTTCAGTTGAACTTTCTGGTTAGATCTTCTTATTTGAGTTTTCCCGATGCATCTTTGCTTGATTTCTTATGTATGTTATTGTTTGTTTGCGATAGAACACCCGGAGTACGAAGCGTGCTGCTATGAGTCCCTAGGTTTTGCGGATAATCAGCAAGGCAAGTAACACTTTGATCATACCCCTTTATCACCCAGTTTTTATGCATTAGTTTCAACCCTCACACATTGCATGAGTAGGTTCTCTTAACATGTGGGTCTGGGAAGTAGATGATGAGGTAAAACCATGACTAGTTTATACACTCTGCAGAGCTTTGCGCACTTTTCCCCACAAGACTCGATCTCCTCCGTTGGTTTTCTCGCACTACAGGGTGTTTGAGAAACGGCTGACCGAGACACAGCCTTTCAGAAGCATTAACTCTTTATTCTGGGTGGACCGTTACACCTACTTTCCCCGACATCTGCTAGCCCACCACTGAAAGAGGTCACACAACATACTCAACTATGCCAGAGCCCATGATGGCTTGTGGCTACACATGGAAGTTTCTTGCATGAATAATCTTATGATCCCTTTGAGCCTGGGTGGAGGACCATAGGATGATCACACGGGTACTCCGGAATATCCTTGGACAACACTGGATTCTCCAGGTGCCCACAAGCAATCCACCTAGATGTGTATTAAAATTGCCACCTTAAGTTGAACCATTAGTTAATAACTCACATCTGTCATGGATACACTCAAACCCAAACCACGTCTACGAGCATAGCATAGTAATATAAGCATAACGTAGAAGTAACTCCCAGGGGTTTGATAATAAAACAGGTAATAGGTTTTACCTCATCATCTACTTCCCAAACCCACAAGTTAAGAGATCCTACTCATGCAATGTGTGAGGATTGAAACTAATGCATAAAAACTGGGTGATAAAGGGGTATGATCAAAGTGTTACTTGCCTTGCTGATGATCCGCAAAACTTAGAGACTCGTAGTAGCACGCTTCGCACTCCGGGTGTTCTATCGCAAACAAACAATAACATAATAAGCAATCAAGCAAAGATGCACGTGTAAAACTCAAATAAGAAGATCTAACCAGAAAGTTCAACTGAAGAACTCTAGTTTGCAAAAATAATCAAATCAAATGGAGCAACGAAACTCAAACTACGAAAGAAACAAGATCCGATTACTAATCTGTACCAAAGTCAAATTTTACAGTACCAAAATCTTGTTCAAGTTGGTTAAAAGGAAAGAGGTCTTTGAGACGAAGATCTTGGCGCTTGTTTCACCTGATTTGGATAAACGAGCGAAAAGATATACTAGAACGAAGATTAGGACAGAAATCTCGATCGAAAATAATTGCGGAAAAACCCTCGAAAAAGAAAACTGACGAACAGGCTAACGAACGAACTTTCGCTGTCTGCGACTAACGAATGAACAATGTTCGTTAAAAAGAATGTACGGACGAACATCCGTGATCTAACTAAACCAAGAAAAACCGAAAAGAAACCGATCTAAAAAAACGAACTAGGGTTTCGAAAAAAGAACCGAACGGTTTTCTTGTGAAAATCGGCGGTGGCGGCTACCTCGGCGTGGTCGGCGGCGTGCGGCGGCAAGGCAAGGCGGCGCGGCGGAGCGGAGGCAGTGGCGGCGCTAGGGCGGGGCGGCGTGCACTAGGGTTTGGGGCGGGGCTGGCGGCTTGCTGGGCCTCAGGGTCGCGTGGGCGCGGCTTATAATGCCGGCCGGGTCAAGTGTCCAGGTCGGACACAGCCCGATAGGTCGGTTACCTTTTTTTTAAAATAAATCCTACCGCAGAAAAACAAATAAAATAAATACTAAACGGACACCAAAAATCCTGAAATAAATTTTCACGGTCCTCTAATACTATTGCAGACAAAGTGAACATTTATTAAGACCTCTAGTGCAATTTCGAAAAAACGCATTTTTCCTGATTAAAATAAAATCGCAATAAAACCCAAATAAGAAACTTAATTGATTTTAAAAAATTTCCTCTAATATTTCATTTATTTTGGAGAAGTCATAATATCTCCTCTCACATATTTTAATATGAAATATTTTCGGGGAAATAATTAAAACCAAGAGATCCTCTTTTCGAAATTTGAGAGAACTCAAATATTAAAATAACGAAATTCCAAACTCTCTCCGTAGGTCCTTGAGTTGCTTAGAATTTCGAGTATCACAAAGAAAAAATGCAATAAAATATGATATGCATGGATGACCTATGTATTACACTCCAAATTGAAAATTTTGGATGTTACAATGAGGTAGAACCTATTACATGTTTTATTATCAAATCCATGAGAGTTACTTCTACGTTATGCTTATATTGCTATGTTATGCTCGTAGATGTGGTTTGGTTTTGAGTGTATCCATGACAGATGTGAGTTGTTAATTAATGGTTCAACTTAAGGTGGCAACTTTAATACACATCTTGGTGGATTGCTTGTGGGCATCTAGAGAATCTAGTGTTGTCCAAGGATATTCTGAAGTACCCGTGTGATCATCCTATGGTCCGCCACCAAGGCTCAAAGGGATCATAAGATTATTCATGCTAGAAACTTCCGTGTGCAGCCACAATCAATTATGGGCTCTGGCATAGTTGAGTATGTTGTGTGACCTCTTTTCAGTGGTGGGCTAGCAGATGTAGGGGAAAGTAGGTGTAACGGTCCACCCAGAGTAAAGAGTTAATGCTTGTGAAAGACTATGTCTCGGTCATCCATTTCTCAAACACCATGTAGTGTGAGAAATCCAACAGAGGAGATCAAGTCTTGTGGGGAAAAGTGTGCAAACCTCTGCAGAGTGTATAAACTAATCATGGTTAGCCGTGTCCCCGGTTATGGACATCTTGAGTATCTAGTACTTGAATTATTGGTTTGATCTCATCACTCTAAATTAATTTGTTGGGATGTTAGTGACTAATTCAATTGGGATTGAGTTGGAGGAATCTTCTCAATGATATTTCAACTACCACGATAGTTAAAATAAAATATATTCCTTTGTTGTAGGGAAAAATTGGCTTTTCGCAAAACAATATTACCATAGAGCCTCCTCCAGCCATATATGCATGTAGTTATAGAATTTATCTGTCCGTTGCTCTCATGTGTTATTTTGCCAGCATATTCCATGTGCTGACCCGTTTTCGAGCTGCAACGTATCATGTTGCAGACTTTTCAGACAGCGAGTAAGATGTCATAGGTCGTTTGTCATGCACTCAGATATGCCATTGGAGTTGATGGACTCACTTTATCTTGCAAAGCCTTCCGCTGTTATCGTAATTAGATGGCCTTAAGCCATACTCATTGTAATAAGTTCTCTTTTGAGACATTCAATGTAATAAGTGTGTGATTGCTACTCTGTTATAAATCCTTCGAGTACTGTGTGTGTCAGCATTACCGATCCAGGGATGGCACTGAAGCACAGAGACTTGACCATGTGAGGTCGCGTAACTACAAGATGGTATCAGAGCACACGCTGAATGTAGGACATGACCACTAAGATGAGCCATAGGTCACTGTCGGTGTCAAAACCGGCGGATCTCGGGTAGGGGGTCCCGAACTGTGCGTCTTGGCCGGATGGTAACATGAGGCAAGGGACATGAAGTTTTACCTAGGTTCGGGCCCTCTTGATGGAGGTAAAACCCTACGTCCCTTGATTAATATTGAAGTTATGGGTGTTACAAGAGTAGATCTACCACGAGATCGGAGAGGCTAAACCCTAGAAGCTAGCCTATGGTATGATTGTATTTGTGATTGTTGTCCTACGGACTAAAACCCTTCGGTTTATATAGACACCGGAGAGGGTTAGGGTTACACAAGGTCGGTTAAAAAGGAGGAGATATCCATATACGTATTGCCTAGATTGCCTTCCACGCCAAGTAGAGTCCCATCTGGACACGAGATGAAGTCTTCAATCTTGTATCTTCATAGTCTAACAGTCCGGCCAATGGAGATAGTCTGGCTGTCCGAAGACCCCATAATCCAGGACTCCCTCAGTAGCCCCTGACAGGCTTCAATGACGATGAGTCCGGCGCGCAGTTGTCTTCGGCATTGCAAGGCGGGTTCCTTCTCTGAATACATGACAGAAGAAGTCGAATACGAGGATAGTGTCCAACCCTACAAAATAAATTCCACATTCCACCGCAGAGAGAATAACGCTTTCGCAGATCTAATTTGCTGACTTGTTTTGGCAGCATGACGTTACGCCATGGCCTGGTGATTATTCGAACCGTTTCTTTTAACCAGCTCCACACATAACGCGAGGCGGTTTCGTGACACGTCTTGCCGAAGCGGAGATCGTGTTCCCCCAATTACGGGATTCTCATTAATATGATCATGGGTAACCCAACTGTGTCTAGGACTCCTAGATTATAGGCAAGTCCTAAACGGCTATGGAGAGGACGCTTGATATTCACCCTATTTATAAAGGGACGGGGTTTTTGCTTTTTCTCTCTCGTGCTCAATCGAATCCTTCCTCTGCCTCGAGTTCTAACACCCAAAGCCCAGGTTAGGTGCTCCGGATCTTCAATCATGTCCGGATCCAGCCTTCAAGGCCGATGGATTCCCTCCTCCGTGACGGAAGAGGACATTAAGAAGTTGAGGGAGGCCAGATACCTGACCACCGAGGTTTTGCATTGGCTGCCTGCTCGAGGGCAGGTCGTCCCTACTCCCAAACCCAACGAGAACATTGTGTTCGTCTCCCACTTCCTCCGAGGTCTAGGCCTCACTCTGGATCTTTTCGTCAGGGGCTTGATGTTCTATTACGGGCTAGATTTCCACGATCTAGATCCGGACTCCTTTCTCCACATCATGACATTTATTGTCGTGTGTGAGGCCTTCCTCTGTGTGACCCCTCACTTCGGCCTGTGGCTCAAGACCTTTGAAGTACAACCGAAGATTATCGAGGGGCAATATGCAGCGTGCGGAGGTGCATCAATAGGCAAGATGGCAGGAGCTCCATGGCTGAAAGGTTCCTTTCTAGAGGTGTCTGAATTATGGCAACGGGAGTGGTTTTACGTCACGGCTCCCAGAAGAGCCAAGTGGGCGGCTACCCCCGCTTTCCGCTCGGGCCCCCCACCACAACTGATGTCATGGATTAGCAGGGGTCTGAGCTGGGGTCCAGCCAAGGACATGCCTATACTGCAAAGCTGCATCCAAGATCTCTTCGAGGGAGATTTTAATTTGGTTGCGGTAATACAAGTTATGCTGGTTCATCAAGTCCAGCCTTGCAAACGCCGGCCCCTGCCCTTGTGGGAATTCAACCCAGAGGGACCACGTGCCATTCAAAGTTTCCTCGGCCTGACGCACGAGGAGATGTACAAGTCATTCTTCGGACCTCAAGTGAAATGTCCGTATATCACCAAGGACATGGGCCTGAGCAGTAACCGCGCCACCGAAAAAGTAAGAAATCCTCTAGCCGAACACGCTGTCTTTTATTCGAAGTTATTTCTGAGAGTTCGCTCTTTCACCAAGACTAGCTAACAATGGCGAAGATGATTCAGTGTTTGGCTCCCCTTCCTGAGGGTTTGGAAAATCCGGTATTGGAGAAGATACTCGAGGTCGTACCTTGCCCGGAGCCCTTGAAGGAAGATACCGAGGGAGATAATACGGGCGCACACGGGCCCCCATCGCTATCCGCTCCAACCGAGGGAGCGAGCGTCTCTAGGAGGACGATCAGGGGAGGAAAAGGACTGCTTCCAAGGATCCGGAAGCCGAAGCCTCCAAACGGGAGAAGAGATCTCCCACTGAGGGTCCTGCCTTGGGGGGTGCTTTTGCCGCATAGAGTCCGCGGGGGGATCAGCCCTCCAACGAGTCGTAAGTGATCCAAAATATTTTAATAGCAAGGGTATGCTATATTTTTCCTCTGAGAAAATAACCACCGCATCTATCTTGCAGTTCGGGCCTCAGCCCCTCTCAAATGAGCTCGTCTTCGGGGGATCTTCTTCCAAAGATGATGGAGAGCGAAATGCCTCCCCCGGACTCCTCCGCTCCAAAAGCGGGCGACCCCGAAGTGTCGTCGCGGAGGGCCTCTCCGGATCCGGTGAGGCCAGAAGATAATCCCGTAGACCCCCAAGTCCCCAATGTCCGGCTCCTGAGGAGAGCATACGAAAGAGTCCAGCACCGTCTGGTGTGCGGTCGGACATTCTGAGGGAGTTGGTGGGGCGAGCTGCCATCTCAGAAGAGCACCGTACGCTGATGGGTACGGTGATGGAGAGAATCTCGTCCGCTGAAAGCGGATTACATGAAGCCTTTGTGAGTCTATTGACAGGCTTTGAGGTATGTGAGATAATATGTGATAGTACTGCACATGTTAGGTGTGCCCTGTGTAGATAGTAGCCCCTGAGACTCTGGTTGTCGTCGAGAACGGCGGCGAACAGAGGATCATATTCCCAGGCAATAACCAAACTGCCTCTATGTGCAAGTGGTGCAAGCTCCGGTGGCTAGCCGGACTAGGGAGTTTGCCCAATTAAAACGGCAACTGGATGCGGCAGACGCCGACATCAAGCTTGTTAACAAGAGGCTTGACGAGGCACAGGGTAAGTGTTATTATCCGGTGAATGCCACATAGTAAGAGCAGCATAATGCCAGTATCTTTAATATGTTGTGACTGCAGATGGAGCTGCCATCGTGGAAGCCTTGTGGGCAGAACTTGCCCGAGCCAAGGAACAAGCAAGGATTAGTAATGCGGCTACTTTGAAGGCACCCGAAGAGTTGAAAGCCGAGAAGGCCGCACATTGCGAGAGCCAGGAGAAGATGGCCAAGATGGTCGTAGAATTAAAAGACATTGCCGACCGTTGCCGGTTCCTTGAAAAAGAAAACCGAGCGAAGGCAACGGACCTTGAGAAGGCCGCAGCGGCAGACAAAGACACCCGTTCTGCTATGAGAGTGAAGAAGGAGGAGCTGTGAGAAGCCGGGGATATTGCGGCTGGGAAACCCTTCATGTTACGGAGGAAGTTCAGAGATCCTCGGTATGCCCCTCTGGATCGGCTGTGGAGTTCGATAGATGCGTATATGGATTTGGTGGCGAGCGCTGCCGATGCGGCCAAGTACTTCCAAGGTCAGACAGATCGTGAAGTGGACAAGCTGTTCTGGACGCAATTCCATGTTCCAGAGCGTCCGCTTTCATTGACTGACTAGCTATCCGAATGGGCCGAACTGAATAGGTTGTCCGGACTCGCCATGAGGTCTATTGTGGATCAGCTATGGCCGGAAAGACCAAAGCCGAACAGCTATTTCAGCTTAGTAAAGCAGTTCCTTGATGCGGTGCCGCGCATTAATGCGATGAAGAGGTCAGCGTGCATAGAAGGCTCATGGATGGACCTTGCCCGTGTTAAAGCATACTGGGCGGAGATGGACGCTACCACTGTTGTGGCGCAGGGATCGGCCATAGGCCGGGTGGCTGTCGAGCACTATTTTGAGGAGGTTCTCGAGGGTGCTCGTTTGATAGAGGCCCAGTGCCCGAATTTTTTTATGTTTGACTGATATGTATTTTCATTGTAAGCACAATGCTTTATGAATTTTTATAAGGTTATTTTTACTTTTGCCTGAAAGTAGTATGATGCCTCCTGTGCGGCCGTTTATGTATACCTGTGTATAACCTGAAAGATTGCAGCTGTCGGCTTCAACCCCCACGCATAAAATGCGGGGGTGTTCGCAAAAAACGTGTGTTCACACTTAACCCAACGTCTTGGTCCTATTAAGGAGGTGATTGTGTAGTGAGCGAGGCAACCAGACTATAATGCTTTAACACTTTCACTTAGCCATATGAGTTTGACAGTGGGGCTACTAGATAGCCCCTGGTTGCTCCGCACTCTCCCGATCGCGGGGTGCGTACATGCCTGGCCGGGAAACGGCCCTTCGTTAAGGCGGAGGAATTCTAACATTCCGATAGGTCACCGAGTGGTTGACCAGTCTCACGCTATATCATGACAATCAGTTTTCGGCTTTCTCTACTGAGGTGCTCGTCTGGATGAACCAGGGCACAATCGCAGTAGTTCTCCTGGCGCTACCTTAGCCAGTAAAGCGGAACGTAAGGCACCAAAACACAGGAGCCGGGCAAACCCAACATTTAGCCAAAGACAATGATTCGGAGCTGATGCATATAAGGCCAAACTCGCGACGCCGAACACTCCCTAAGGTATTCGGTCTTTATGGTATAAACCGGGCCTAAATAGTGTCCTTCGTAAGAAGCCCCTTGTGTCCAGGTACGTGCATTATTCTGACGTGGCCACATGCCAAGACGCCAGCATCCTTCTCAACTGTGCTGAGAATTCGGTGGATATGTATCAACAAGAAACAGTAAAAAAAGTTTACGCAGTGTCTTAATCTAAAAAGAATCCTTGGAGCGGGTCCCTGCTGCACGTCTGCGCCTGTGTCTCCGTTGTGCCGTATCCTGGACGGGTGTAGCACGATGATTATCTGTAAAAGAGAGGAGCTTAGGTGAAAAAGCTGTCGTGCAAAAAGATAGTTTTTGAAAGAAATTATGTATAATTCAAGGTAAGTAAGAATTGCTGCTTGTCTACGCACGTTGAGCCCCTTGTATTTGTAAAAGGGGTGTGATCATTGATCCGGTAAAAATTGCATATGGCTGCGCCAGACTCGTCTAACCGTGTCCGAGGTCGTGACGACCTGCTAAATGCTTTAGTTGGTGAGGCCGTTTATAGGGTGCGGCCGCTAGGGCAGCCTCACGCTCTTCGGCGCGCAGAGATCACTTAATACTTCCGTTCACTGTAATGATGCCACGTGGACCGGGCATCTTGAGTGTGAGGGAAGCGTAGTGTGGTATTGTGTTAAAGCGAGCGAAAGCTTCGCATCCGAGTAGTGCTTGATAGCCACTTTGAAACGGAGCGATGTGGAAGGTTAAATGTTCGCTACGGAAGTTATCGGGGAAGCCGAATATAACTTTTAGTAGCAGGGAGCCCGTGCAATGAGCCCCTGGGCCTGGCGTTACTCCTTTAAAGGTAATATTGCTATGGCAAATTTTTGTTGGGTCTATCCCCATTTCGCGGATTGTATCCTGGTATATCAGGTTTAGACTGCTGCCACCGTCCATCAGGACTCATGTGAAGTGGTATCCGTTGAGATGACCGGACAGCCCATCCTGCACGCCGGACACTTGCTGAGTAATCCCGATGGTCGAAAGTGATCGGTTGAGACGACCAGTGGCAGGACTCCGTGGTGATAGGCCATCGGGCGTATTTTTCTAGGAGTGTCATTTTGTTTCTGCCATTGATCACATGTAACACGTTTACAGTTTTGACTTCTGCTGGAAATTTCTTTTGTTCCCCAGTGTCTTCCTTGAGAGGCTCATCCTCATCTTCACTTGGTGTATCCTCCCCCTTGTGTACGGCGTTGAGCTTGCCGGACTGCTTGAAGACCCAACATTCTCTGTGGGTATGATTGGATGGTTTTCCAGGGGTGCTATGGACCTGACATATATGGTCCAGAATTTTGTTTAGGCTGGACAGTTCGTCTCTGGCGCCTTTAGGGGCGGATTTTGCTAACCTGGCCGAGAGCTTTTGAATTCGGCGTGTACTGCTATGCTCTTCGTGCTGTCTCTTTTATTCCGGCGTTTGTTATTGCTGTTGCGCCGTGATTTCCCGTTTCCATCTCTAACTTCAGATGTACTTGGGTCGCTGGAGCTGCATCGGGCTAGCCAGCTGTCTTCTCCCGCGCAAAAGCGGGTCATGAGGCTTGTTAATGCTGCCATTGTTCTCAGTTTTTCTTGGCCGAGGTGTCGGGCAAGCCATTCGTCATGGACGCTGTGCTTAAAAGCTGCCAAGGCTTCGGCGTCCGGGCAGTCGACAATTTGGTTCTCTTTAGTAAGAAACCTGTTCCAAAGCTATCGGGCTGACTCTTCGGGCTGTTGAGTTATATGACTCAAATCATCTGCATCCGGAGGTCGGACATAAGTCCCTTGAAAGTTTGCCCGAAAAGCGTCTTTGAGCTCTACCCAGCTTCCAATGGAGTTTTTGGGGAGGCCTTTAAGCCAATGACGAGCTAGCCCTTTGAGTTTGAGTGGTAAGTACTTCATGGCGTGGAGATCATCTCCTCGAGCCATATGGATGTGGAGGATATAGTCCTCGATCCAAACCCCAGGGTATGTTGTTCCATCATATGCCTCTATGTTTACAGGTTTGAATCCCTCTAGAAATTCATGATCCAGCACCTCGTCGGTTAAACATAGGGCTGTGCGGCACCCCTGTATCTGGGTGTACCGCATTGTTCGGATGTTTCTTGTGTTATATCGTATTCTGGGGCACGCTTGCGTGGTCCATAGATGGATCCGGTTGCGTTGTCCTTTTGGTGCAAGCCCTCGCGTGAATCGCGTATTGTCTTGTGGGTGACATTGTTTGCCGCTCTATGTTGGCCGTGAGGTCGTCTATCCGGCCAGGTGGCTGTTTTGATTTTTGTTTGTGAGGGTTCTGAGGCCTCCTCATTGAATTCAGGTAGCAACTTCCCCTTTGGGTAGCTCTTGGTGGGGCGATTGTCGCCATACTTCGCTGCTGTGTTGAGTACTTTACTCCATCTGATTTGGAGTGTGTCCTGCGCAGCCTTGAGCCTTTGCTGCTGCTTTTTCAGACTCCTCGCGGTGGCAACAAGCCTTTGACGGGCATTCTGCTGCTCCGAGTGCCTGTCCGGCGTTGTGTCATCCGGACTATTATCTTTAACATAATTGGTTTGTTCGGTTTGATTCTCCGTATTGCCGTGGTCCGGCAGTGGTTCGCCCTGCTCCAACACTGGGTCTGTGTTATCGTTATTTCTGGCGAGGCGCGACTTGGGGCGGCGCTTGCGCCGCCTCTTTGACTGCTTCTCGAGGGAATAAGCCTTCGGAGCGTCCTTCCGTTCCTCGTCGTCTTCTTTTGGTGTGTCCACCATGTATACGTCATATGATCAAGTGGACGTCCAGCGCCCTGTGGGCGGTGGTTCCTCTTCCCCTCCCGCATTGCTGTCCATACCGTCGATGTCTTCGGAGTCGAAGTCGAGCATGTCGGTTGAGTCATCGACAGTGGCTATTAAGTGGGTGGTGGGTGGGCGTAGAATTTCTTCGTCGTCCACATCCCAATCATGTTGGCCATAATACGGCTAGGGCTCTCCTGACAAAGAGAGAGACCTTAGTGAATTCAGAATGTTGCCGAAGGGCGAGTGCTGAAAGATATCCGCGGTGGTGAATTTCATGATCGGTGCCCAATTGGATTCGATTGGCAGGGGCGCGGATGGTTCGGGGTCCGGAAGGGAGTCTGGCACCTTGGAATCACGGGCTGCATGGAGATTTATGCTAGTGTTCGGCTCGATCTCCGTTGAGACTGCAACCCCTGAGGTGGTGTCTAACCACCCGTCCTCGATTGGCGCAGTTGGCTCCGACCTAAGGGTAGGAGCTGATGCGGGCGCGACTTCTGGGGTACTGTTCGGCGATAGAGCTAGGTCATACCCATCGCGATAGTGGGGTGCGCCTGGCTGCGGCTCGAATCCGTCGAAGATCAAGTCTCCGCGGATGTCGGTCGTGTAGTTCAAACTTCCAAATCTGACCTGATGGCCAGGGGCGTAGCCTTCAATCTGCTCCAGATGGCCAAGCGAATTAGCCCGCAGTGCAAAGCCGCCGAATACGAAGATCTGTCCCGGGAGAAAAGTCTCACCCTGGACCGCATCGCTATCGATGATAGTAGGAGCCATCAAGCCTAACGGCAACGACACAGAGGAACTCTCAATGAAAGAACCAATGTCGGTGTCAAAACCGGCGGATATCGGGTAGGGGGTCCCGAACTGTGCGTCTAGGCCGGATGGTAACAGGAGGCAAGGGACACGAAGTTTTACCCAAGTTCGGGCCCTCCTGATGGAGGTAAAACCCCACGTCCTACTTGATTAATATTGAAGATATGGGTGTTACAAGAGTAGATCTACCACGAGATCAGAGAGGCTAAACCCGAGAAGGTAGCCTATGGTATGATTGTATGTTGTGATTGTTGTCCTACAGACTAAAACCCTTCGGTTTATATAGACACCGGAGAGGGTTAGGGTTACACAAGGTCGGTTAAAAAAGAGGAGATATCCATATAAGTATTGCCTAGCTTGCCTTCCACGCCAAGTAGAGTCCCATCCGGACACGAGACGAAGTCTTCAATCTTGTATCTTCATAGTCTAACAGTCCGACCAATGGAGATAGTCCGGCTGTCCGGAGACCCCCTAATACAGGACTCCCTCAGTCACTCTTCTCTACTCATTTCTTACTGGTCTCCATTTTCTACTCTTTAGGATGGTGGACGCAAGGAATAAGTTTACACAGCCGGATGAAGACACCCCGTTTGGACGTCACTTGAAGGAAGTCACTAGGTACCTGAACATCGGCATACCAAGCTTCACCGGGACCTACACAACCACTTTACCAGAATAGGAGTGTTGGTTGATTCGAGTTCAAGTTCTAGGAAGGACATTCACGCCAGTCACTGATCCCATAGAGTTTTCCTTTGATGCACCAACCTGGAGTCTAGGCAAGAGCATGGCAGCCCATATTGCCATGGGACACATCGGCGAAGTTTACCATAAGGAGCTTAAGGACACTATCTACCAGATATGTGGGCGCCGAGATGAGGAATGGGAGATGATCAGCACCAGGAAGGATAGGTCCATTGCAGCATTTATCCAGGAGTTAAACCATCACATACATCGCCAGGAGAACTAGATGTGCGCAAGCATGATAGATTTGAGGAAGGCTGAAAGTGCAACTATCCCTAGGTGGTTTTGGTAATTCATAACAACATATAGCTCATTGAGCTAATGCTATTCCAAGATGACTATTTCAGGAAAGCTCAATGATTGGCATGGCATGGATGTGAAAAGTGGAACCCTCAAAATGCTAAGGACAAAGGATTGGCTCAAGCTCAAAAGCTCAAGACTCTTCATTTTATATTTTAGTGATCCAAGATCACATTGAGTCTTTAGGAAAAGCCAATACTATCAAGGAGGGATGAGGTGTTGCTTAATGAGCCTTTTGCTTCATGTGCTTAGTGATATGCTCCAAAACCCTCAACTACTTTCCCATATCCACATATGACCTAAACCCTAAGCCAAACTCGGTCCTACCGATTCTTTCTATCCGGCGCCACCGAGTTTCACTTGTCATAAGCCACTGCCAAACCCTAGCAATTCAGTTCTACCGATAGGGATCTCGGTCTCACCGAGATGGGATTGCAACCTCTCTGTTTCCCTTTCGTAACTTTTCGGTCTCACCGAAAGAGCGAATCGGTCCCACCGAGATTGCAATGTAAACTCTTTGTTTCCCTTTTGTAACTTTTCGGTCTCACCGAAAGAGCAAATCGGTCCCACCGAGTTTGCTTGACCAACTCTCTGGTTAGCTTATTACCAAACTCGGTCTCACCGAGTTTGTGTAATCGGTCTCACCGAGATTATGTTATGCCCAAAACCTAACCATATTGGTCCTACCGAGTTGCATGTTAGTCCCACCGAAAATCTCTAACGGTCACTAGGTTGACCTTTTCGGTCCGACCGAGTTTGTTGATTCGGTCCCACCGAGATTGGAAAACTGTGTGTAACGGTTGGATTTTGTGTGGAGGCTATATATACCTCTTCATTCGTGGAGAGAGCCATCAGAACACATACATAATTCCAACTCATATGTTCTGAGAGAGAACCACCTACTCATGTGTTGAGACCAAGATATTCCATTCCTACCATATGAATCTTCATCTCTAACCTTCCCCAAGTTGCTTTCCACTCAAATCTTCTTTCCACAAAATCCAAATCCTATGAGAGAGAGTTGAGTGTTGGGGAGACTATCATTTGAAGCACAAGAGCAAGGAGTTCATCATCAACACACCATTTGTTACTTCTTGGAGAGTGGTGTCTCCTAGATTGGCTAGGTGTCACTTGGGAGCCTCCGACAAGATTGTGGAGTTAAACCAAGGAGTTTGTAAGGGCAAGGAGATCGCCTACTTCGTGAAGATCTACCGCTAATGAGGCAAGTCCTTTGTGGGCGATGGCCATGGTGGGATAGACAAGGTTGCTACTTCGTGGACCCTTCGTGGGTGGAGCCCTCCATGGACTTGCGCGACCGTTACCCTTCGTGGGTTGAAGTCTCCATCAACGTGGATGTAGGATAGCACCACCTATCCGAACCACGGGAAAAACATCCGTGTCTCCAATTGCGTTTGAATACTCCAAACCCTTCCCTTTACATTCTTGCAAGTTGCATGCTTTACTTTCCGCTGCCAATATACTCTTTGCATGCTTGCTTGAATTGTGTGATGATTGCTTGACTTGTCCTACAATAGCTAAAATCTGCCAAGAACTAAAATTGGGAAAAGGTTAAGTTTTTATTTGGTCAAGTAGTCTAATCACCCCCCTCTAGACATACTTTTGATCCTTCAAGTGGTATCAGAGCTTTGGTCTCCATTTAATTTGATCTCCATAGCTTTTGGTGGTCATAGCCTTGGTTTCACATCCTAGGAGAGTATGGCGTCTAGCGAGGGAAATTATCACCGTAGAGGTACTTACTTTGATGGTACTAATTTTGCTAGTTGGAAGCATAAAATGAAAATGCATACTCTTGGACATAACCCCGCCGTTTGGGCTATTGTGTGTGTTGGTTTGCAAGGTGACTTCTTTGATGGGAAAGAACCAAACCGTGAAGCTACCGCGGATGAGTTGAAGATGTTGCAATACAATGCTCAAGCTTGTGATATTCTCTTCAACGGATTGTGCCCCGAAGAATTCAACAAAATCAGCCGTCTTGAGAATGCAAAGGAAATTTGGGACACTTTGATTGATATGCACGAAGGTACCGACTCCGTCAAGGAATCCAAGTTGGATGTGCTTCAAAGTCAACTTGACAAGTTCAAAATGAAGGATGGTGAAGATGTCGCTGAAATGTACTCTCTCATCACAAATGAGATTGCTGGCTTAGGAAGTGAAGAGATGACCGATAGATTCATCATCAAGAAGATTCTAAGAGCCTTGGATGGAAAATATGATACCGTGTGCACATTGATCCAAATGATGCCCAATTACAAAGATCTCAAGCCAACGGAGGTGATTGGAAGAATTGTTGCTCATGAGATGTCACTTAAGGATAAAGAGGAACTTCACAACAAATCAAGTGGTGCCTACAAAGCCTCATGTGAAGCCCCTACATCATCAAGTGAGAAACAAAACTTCAATGAAGAATTGAGCTTAATGGTGAAGAACTTCAACAAGTTCTACAAGAGTAGAAGCAAAGATAGAAGCTTCAAGTCAAGGTCCTACAATGACAAAAGATCTTCTAGTCGAGAGCGAAACTGCTACAGTTGTGGAAGACCCGGACACTATTCCAATGAGTGTACGGCTCCCTACAAGAGAAGAGAAGATTCTCCAAAAAGAAGAAGCAAAGAATCACCACCAAGAGAGAGAAGGAGTAGAGATGATCGTTGTGAACGAAGATACTCACGGAGAAGCAAGGATTCGGAAAGGAAGGAAAAATCATCAAGGAGCTACACAAAACGAAGACATCAAGCTCATGTTGGTGAATGAGTATCCGGCTCCGACTCCGACAGCCGCTCCGAGAGAAGTTATCACTCCGACTCCGAAGATAATCAAGATGAAGGTGTTGCCGGTCTAGCACTTGTGTCAACCAACTCCTACGACATATTTGACTCACCAAATGATGAAGATGAAGGTATGCTGATTTCAATAGTGATGAAGATGACTTGTGTAACGCCCCGAGACCGACGCTCCAGAAGACTTCCAGCTATTCCGAGTTTCGTCGTGTGATTTGTTTTATTTGTTGCATTCATCCTTGCATCATGTGCATTGCATCATGTCATCATGCCATCATATCATTAATTTTTTAAAACCTCAACTAAATAAACTGTATGGATTTTTGGTCCATTTAAACTGAGGGAACTCACATGGTGACTCTCTTTATAACATATCCTCTCGATATTTAGAGAGCTATAGTAAATATTCCATTTTTGGAATTCACCATAACACACTTGCAAAATCCCAATGCCTTTGTTGTCTTAATTCTTGATCTCCAACTTTGCCATTTATTCTTTCATCATCTTCCGGAGCTCCACCAAAAATCTCAACATTTTGGCTACTCCTAAAGTCTAGACTCCATTCAAACTCCTTTGGTGCAAGTTAAATAATTTTAGATTTAACTTCTCCTATTTTGTTGGAACCATTTTTGTTGGGTTGGAAATATTCCGTAAAGCCTTACAAATATGTCCCACCATTTTTTCTTGTTCTTGGCCTTTTCTTTTAATTCTTTTGAATGCTCTCTATTTTTTTTCTGCTAAAGAGATAGAGAGAAGGAGCCCAACAGCCTGGGCCTCTTGGACCTCCCAGGCCCAGCCGCCGGCCTCTAAGGCCCAGCCGACGCCCTACCGACCGAACCCTAGCCCCGCTAGCCCGACTCCCTCGTCCTCTCGATCTCTCTCGATCTCCTCCCTCACGCCGCCATCTTCCTCTCCTCGTTCCCCTCTGCTGCCACCCACGCACACCCATCGGCCGATCCCCTCTCCCTCTCCTCCCTCGCGTCGCCAGAGGAGGCCCTCTCCTCGATCTCCTCCTTCCCCTCCTGTGTGCCTCCACCTCGCCCTTCCTTCTCCCCCGCGTCGCCATCGCCTCCCTCCGCCGTTCGCCTCCTGCAGCCCGAGCGCCTCGACTCAGCGCCGCCCCGCCATGGATGCCGCCCTGGACGCCGAGCTCCTCCGCATCACCCCTGCCTCGACCCTGCTTTTCCTCTGCTCCGTCGTCGGACTGCTACCCTCCGTCGCGCCCATCCATCCTTCCATCTCCCTGTGCCGCGTCTCGACGGCATGGAGGCCCGAGCTTCGGCTGGGAGCAGCCGCAGCTACGTGGTGCCCCACCTCCAAATGGTCGCGCATCGATGGCCATGTCTCCGCCGCCTCCTGCCTAGTCTGCATCCCCGTCGCTCCTCCGTGGCCTTCTGCCCGAGCCACCACGACCACGTGCGCCTCCTTCATGGTTGCCGTGCTGTCATTTTTTTCATGCCTCGTCCTGCTGCTGTTGGTGCCTCGTGAGCCGCGGATGTCCTCGAGCTGCTCTGTCCGATAGGGCTCCCCTCCAAGACAAGCTGGCTGCCCCGTTGGCCTTGCTGCCTTTGTCGTGGCCAAGTCAACCCAGACGCCCGGAGTCCATCTTTGGTTGCACACCAAGTCGGCCATGCCTTGCTGCCTCCTGTACACTGTTGGTCAACAGTGGATGCACGCCAAGTACTTCGACTACAGCCGGTGTGATTTTTGTCAAGTTCGACTACGACGTGCACGACTACATTCGATGTGGATTTCGTCAAGTACCCCTTCGGATATGCCAAGTTCGACTACATGATGCATCAAGTACCTCTACCGTCGACCCATGGGCGTCAAGTTCCTCTCCGAAAACATGTACCATCTACCGTCGCCCGAAGACCCGTGAACCACTACCGCCGCCGTGTACGACTACTTCCCACGACAACAATTGAACAACTACTTCCACTACGCCCGAATACCGTGGATGCGACAAGTTCCTCTCCGGACATGTACGACTACCGTTGCCAAGATCGTGAGTACCTCTACCGTCGCCGTGAACAACTACTTCCCTCGACGACTCGAACCGCTCCGAAAACGCACGCTTCGAAGGTATAACCCCGAGACGCCGTCCGTGGACCGAATGCATGTGTTGTATGAGATGCTCGAGTTTTGCACCGTGATTGAATCGTCCTTGCGATGCCCCTCTTTTGCCGTGCCACCGTCCCGTGGGAACCCGGAAGCCGGGATCACCCCACCATCTTGCATGACTCGCTCCCGCTCACTTCCTTTTGTACCGGTATCCCCGTGAGCTACCGGAACCGATATGTTGCCGTGGCATCATTTTCGGATATGTTGCCGTGGCACCATTTTTGTTTCGCCGCCGTGGCACCTTTTTTCCTTCCGCCATGGCGACTAATGCTTCTTATCATGCTCATGTCAACATTTTCATAAAATTGCATAAAACTTGCATTTGTCATCCGCATCATGATAACAACAATTAAAATGTTTAAAATTGTTGTTTGCTTTAAATTGCTAAATGATATGGGGATTCTCCGGAATTGTTGTTTGTTGCTTCCGGCCTCATTTAACCTTGACTAGATAGGTAGTTTTCATTTGCTTCACCCTCTTGCCATGCTTAACAACATTTAATATTGTTGGGTACATAAACGGGATCAAACTAAATAACTTATCGTGGTGTTTCGTCAATATGTAGTTGCATATTGAGCTCCATTTAATTTGTAGGATTGTTTGTGCACTTTGCCATGCCATGCCTCATTAAACCGGACATGCATCATACTCGTTTGTGCTTCATGCCATGTTGATGTGTTTGTTGTTTACTATGTTGTTTGCTTCTTTCCGGTGTGCTTCTTCGGGTTGTTTCCGACAACGTTGCGGTTGTGAGGATCCATTCGTCTACGTCCGTTTGTCTTCTTCTTGGATTCGTTCTTCTTCCTTGCGGGATCTCAGGCAAGATGATCATACCCTCGAAATCACTACTATCTTTGCTATGCTAGTTTGCTCGCTCTTGCTATGCCAATGCTACGATGCCTACCATTTGCTTGTCAGCCTCCCAAATTGCCATGTCAAACCTCTAACCCACCATGTCCTAGCAAACCGTTGATTGGCTATGTTACCGCTTTGCTCAGCCCCTCTTATAGCGTTGTTAGTTGCAGGTGAAGATTGAAGTTGTTCCTTGTTGGAACATGGAGATGTTGTTCCTTGTTGGAACATGTTTACTTGTTGGGATATCACAATATATCTTACTTAATTAATGCATCTATATACTTGGTAAAGGGTGGAAGGCTCGGCCTTATGCCTGGTGTTTTGTTCCACTCTTGCCGCCCTAGTTTCCGTCATATCGGTGTTATGTTCCCGGATTTTGCGTTCCTTACACGGTTGGGCTATAATGGGAACCCCTTGACAGTTCGCCTTAAGTAAAGCTCCTCCAGCAATGCCCAACATTGGTTTTACCATTTGCACTAACAACCTACCACCTTCCCTTGGGTTCTGCAGACTCAAGGGTCATCTTTATTCTAACCCCCCCGGGCCAGTGCTCCTCTGAGTGTTGGTCCGAACTGAGCTGCCTGCGGGGCCACCTCGGGGAAACTTGAGGGTTGGTTTTACTTGTAGCTAGTCTCATCTGAGTGTGCCCTGAGAAAGAGATATGTGCAGCTCCTATCGGGATTTGTCGGCACATTCGGGCGGTGTTGCTGGTTTAGTTTTACCCTGTCGAAATGTCTTGTTGTACCGGGATACCGAGTCTGATCGGA
>NC_041386.1:312028402-312035172 GCF_002162155.2 Triticum dicoccoides
GAAAGCCGTGCCCGCGGTTATGGGCAGATGGGAATTTGTTAACGTCCGGTTGTAGAAAACCCGAAGTTGACCTTAATTAAAATACATCAACCGTGTGTGTAACCGTGATGGTCTCTTTCCGGCGGAGTCCGGGAAGTGAACACGGTGTTGGAGTTATGCTTGACGTAGGTTGCTATAGGATCACTTCTTGATCATACTTTTATCGACCGTGCTTTGCCTTCTCTTCTCGCTCTCTTTTGCGATTGTAGCCACCATATATGCTAGTCGCTTGCTGCAGCTCCACCTCATTACTCCATCCTTCCTATAAGCTTAAATAGTCTTGATCTCGCGGGTGCGAGATTGCTGAGTCCCCGTGGCTCACAGATACTTCCAAAACCAGTTTGCAGGTGCCCATGTTACCGTGCAGATGACGCAACCAAGCTCAAGGAGGAGCTCGATGAAGATCTTGCCCTTTGTGTTGTTTCGTTCTAGTTGATCAGTAGTGGAGCCCAGTTGGGGTCGATCGGGGACCTTTGTCGCATTTGGGGTTCTTCTTTTATTTTGGTTCCGTAGTCGGACCTTGATTGTATCTGGATGATGTAATGCTTTATTCATGTAATTGTGTGAAGTGGCGATTGTAAGCCCACTATGTATCTCTTTCCCATATGTATTACATGGGTTGTGTGAAGATTACCTCACTTGCGACATTGCTTTCAATGCAGTTATGCCTCTAAGTCGTGCTTCGACACGTGGGAGATATAGCCGCATCGAGGGCGTTACAAGTTGGTATCAGAGCCTTCCTCGACCTTAGGAGCCCCATTGCTTGATCGTTTTTAGCAGCCGAGTTGTGTCTAGAAAAATGTTTTGAGTCATTTAGGAATTATATATCGGAGAGTTAGGAATTCTTTTTACTCCCCAGTCCCTTCGTCGCTCTGGTGAGGCATCATGACGTAGAGTTTTGACTCTTCTCTTCTCAAATTTCACTAATTTTTTTTAGGATCACACGGGTATCTTGGAATCGTTCCGATGGTTTTATGATGAGAACATTGTCTTGGTGCCTCCTGTCAGGGGTTTAGTGGAAGTGTCCCGGGGAGTTGAGCTCTGAGGTGTTGTCGTCATAATTTTATCGTTGCAGTTCTGGAATACCTGAGTTTAGTACGCCGACATCGAAAATCTCTTTTATGCAGTTCGTTGGTGAGATAACCCCGATAACCCAGTACTGAGGTGAGTACGGGAGTATTGCCATGACTTGTATAACGGATGCTTTTCGAAGGTTGAGGTAGACGATTTCCGAAGGTTTCTTGGTTATGTGTTGAAGGATGGATACAGCTGGATGTAGGATTTGTTAGTTTTGGGTGAGATATTATGCTTCCCCTGTATCCCCAACACCTGATTGCATAACCTGAAAATTTCGGGAGTTCCATAGGTGGGAATTCAAGTAGCTCTTAGGATATCTTTCTGACGGACGTATGATATGAAATTGGGGTTCGACGTCTAGTGGTCCGCCTATTCACGGTCGATTTTACAGTGGTCTCGTTGTGTCTTAAAGAGTCCTTGGCTATGCCGACTCGGGGACGCTTCGTATGTCATGTGCACTGCCTTGTACATGATGGTGCTGTACGATCGAGCCCGTGTAGGCCCCACCACGAAAACTTCGGACGAAATCTCTATCATATGTTTGTTCTGGCTTATTTTGCAAGCCAATCCTTTGTTTTGTTTTGAGTTGTGGTATTCGAGTTGCTTCGAAGTCAAATGTTGATTCCATACCTTTTCCAAATGGTGTTCTCATATTCCTATGTGAATACTAATCCTTCTTGATCATCGAGTCTGTCTTGTCAATCCTTTTTTTTAACCGGTGTGTCTCTCCTCAAGTGGATCCGATCACTTCAACATCAGCAAGACCAATTATCATTTCTTCTCAACGGTGTTTGTTTCATCCGTCTCCAAGTTGCCTTTGTTTTTTCCCGCCCACCCACCCTTTTTCCTCATTTCAATGTCTTCTCATACCGGTGCACCTCTTAATCTTCCACTTCTCGCTATTCAATTATTCTGGAATGCTCAAGATATCTCGAAGATTCGTGTTTCCACTCTGCATTCGTTCAAGCTCTTTCGAGATTGGTATCTCATTCAAGTCATTTAATTCAACCGGTGCAACATCTCTTTTAAATCTTTTCAACGGTGTTCTTTTGAGTGGGCCCTAACCCACAGGTCTTTTCCCAGGATCTTACCTGACTCTTCTATTTTCCCAGAGCTATCCTAAATTCTTCTCCAAGTTTGACGTAAGAATGAGTTATCATTAGTCAAATGTTTTCTCCAAGATCTTTCAAATTCTCTTCACCGTTGGCTCAACCTCTTCGTTTGGATTCTTCCGGAGTGTCTAAATAATTCTTGGTGGTGTTTCTCGTTGTCATTCTCATCATTTGAAGACCGAAGAAGAGTTTCTCTTTAATCTTGCTCTATTCTCTTCAAGATTCATGGTGCTAGCTTGTTGCCATCCTCTCATAATTGTTTTCGATTGTGAGGATCTTTTTCACCCATCAGGAGATATTCAAGAGTCTTCTCAGTTTGTCATCCGGAGTCCATCAATTCAGGTTTATTCATTCTCAGTCGTCAGTTATCATTCTCCTATCTTGCCGGTGCATCTATCGAATATCCTCTAATCAGTTCTTGATCTCTTTGTTCTCATGTATCTAGTTTGTCTCAAGCACCTTCGTTCATTTGCTAATTCTTACCGGTGATGCACCCCTACTTCGATCATTTTCAATTCTTACGGTGGTTCTTTCAAGATCTCTCCTCCTTGTTCATCATATCAATTCATTTGTTGTTCCAATCCTACCGGGGGTTCGTTGAAGACCTTCTCAAGTTTTGATATATCTCTTTTAATCCTTTCTACGAGAATAAGTAGTATGCCAAATCCGTTGATTGTCATCAATTTAATTGGTGAAGGATAAGCATAATGTAATTCTTATTCTTGTTTCATCGAGTAAATTCAATTCCTTATTCCGAAGGTTCATCCAAAAAAATTCTTGGTTTCAATTGCTCATCCTTCTTTTTCGAAGTTCCAAGTTCTCTCGGTTATATAATCGCGAAGCTCCATCTAAATCATTGCAAGGATTCACCTTGTGTTTTCAATTTCTCTTTCTTTTCATTCCTTTTGTTTACCGGAGTTCTTCATGGAGGTTCTACATGATGGTTCATCAAGGATTTAATTCCCTTCTCAAAGTTTTCATCAAGATTCTTTCCTAAGGAGCTCAAGCTTTCTTCATATGGTAATCCGGAGTGCAATTCTTTCTACCATATTTTGGAGGTGGTATTATGTCATTCTTGATAATTTGAGTTCATGTTTTCCATGATTCACATGTTGTTAAGAATGAGTTATTTTTAAATCCATCAACCTCGTTGTTGGAGTTATCTTGTGTCATATTTCACCTAAAAGCCTTCCATTGGGAATGTTGCTATTTGTGGTGCTTGCCAATGATCCAAGTTATCTCTTTATCATCTTGGTGGAAGAAGTTTTCATCTCTTCGTTGATCTCAAGCAAACAATTGTTTCCGTTAGTGGCCGGTTGTCACCTCATAATTTTGAGATGTTTTCCATAAGCCCACTACAAGCTTGTGCTTTTCGTTGTTGATTTTCCAACAACTCCGTTAAATTCTTCTTTGCAAGGATGCTTTCCAAACTCTTTTGTGACATAAGTTGGCATTTTCTTCAACATTCTTTTATTTCAATTATCAATCTTCTATTTCTTTCTCCCGGAGGCAGTGTATTGTGATTTCATGAAGTATCTTCTCATCTTATCAAGTTCTTATTCAATTCTTTTTCTTTTCAATCGGAGTGCTGCCCGAAGTTGTTCTCCCTTGTTCCTCTTTTCTAACGGAGTGTTTTCAGCTTCGTCGTCTCCATTGTATTCTTTTCTCGAAATGGATTAACCTTTCAAGGTTCTTTGGATTCACTCGTTTGTCAAAGAAGCAACTTAGTTTTACCTCTTCTCTTTCTCTTCTGTTTTCCCTCCGGTGCCATTCTAGATCTCGGGACGAGATCCTCTCATAGTGGTGGAGTGTTGTAACGCCCCGAGACCGACGCTCCAGAAGACTTCCAGCTATTCCGAGTTTCGTCGTGTGATTTGTTTTATTTGTTGCATTCATCCTTGCATCATGTGCATTGCATCATGTCATCATGCCATCATATCATTAATTTTTTAAAACCTCAACTAAATAAATTGTATGGATTTTTGGTCCATTTAAACCGAGGGAACTCACATGGTGACTCTCTTTATAACATATCCTCTCGATATTTAGAGAGCTATAGTAAATATTCCATTTTTGGAATTCACCATAACACACTTGCAAAATCCCAATGCCTTTGTTGTCTTAATTCTTGATCTCCAACTTTGCCATTTATTCTTTCATCATCTTCCGGAGCTCCACCAAAAATCTCAACATTTTGGCTACTCCTAAAGTCTAGACTCCATTCAAACTCCTTCGGTGCAAGTTAAATAATTTTAGATTTAACTTCTCCTATTTTGGTGGAACCATTTTTGTTGGGTTGGAAATATTCCGTAAAGCCTTACAAATATGTCCCACCATTTTTTCTTGTTCTTGGCCTTTTCTTTTAATTCTTTTGAATGCTCTCTATTTTTTTTCTGCTAAAGAGATAGAGAGAAGGAGCCCAACGGCCTGGGCCTCTTGGACCTCCCAGGCCAAGCCGCCGGTCTCTAAGGCCCAGCCGGTGCCCTACCAACCGAACCCTAGCCCCGCTAGCCCGACTCCCTCGTCCTCTCGATCTCTCTTGATCTCCTCCCTCACGCCGCCATCTTCCTCTCCTCGTTCCCCTCTGCTGCCACCCACGCACACCCATCGGCCGACCCCCTCTCCCTCTCCTCCCTCGCGCCGCCAGAGGAGGCCCTCTCCTCGATCTCCTCCTTCCCCTCCTGTGTGCCTCCACCTCGCCCTTCCTTCTCCCCCACGTCGCCATCGCCTCCCTCCGCCGTTCGCCTCCTGCAGCCCGAGCGCCTCGACTCAGCGCCGCCCCGCCATGGATGCCGCCCTGGACGCCGAGCTCCTCCGCATCACCCCTGCCTCGACCCTGCTTTGCCTCTGCTCCGTCGTCGGACTGCTGCCCTCCGTCGCGCCCATCCATCCTTCCATCTCCCTGTGCCGCGTCTCGACAGCATGGAGGCCCGAGCTTCGGCTGGGAGCAGCCGCAGCTACGTGGCGCCCCACCTCCAAACGGTCGCGCATCGATGGCCATGTCTCCGCCGCCTCCTGCCTAGTCTGCATCCCCGTCGCTCCTCCGTGGCCTTCTGCCCGAGCCACCACGACCACGTGCGCCTCCTTCATGGTTGCCGTGCTGTCATTTTTTTCATGCCTCGTCCTGCTGCTGTTGGTGCCTCGTGAGCCGTGGATGTCCTCGAGCTGCTCTGTCCGATAGGGCTCCCCTCCAAGATGAGCTGGCTGCCCCGTTGGCCTTGCTGCCTTTGTCGTGGCCAAGTCAACCCAGACGCCCGGAGTCCATCTTTGGTTGCACACCAAGTCGGCCATGCCTTGCTGCCTCCTGTACACTGTTGGTCAACAGTGGATGCACGCCAAGTACTTCGACTACAGCCGGTGTGATTTTTGTCAAGTTCGACTACGACGTGCACGACTACATTCGATGTGGATTTTGTCAAGTACCCCTTCGGATATGCCAAGTTCGACTACATGATGCGTCAAGTACCTCTACCGTCGACCCATGGGCGTCAAGTTCCTCTCCGAAAACATGTACCATCTACCGTCGCCCGAAGACCCGTGAACCACTACCGCCGCCGTGTACGACTACTTCCCACGACAACAATTGAACAACTACTTCCACTACGCCCGAATACCGTGGATGCGACAAGTTCCTCTCCGGACATGTACGACTACCGTTGCCAAGATCGTGAGTACCTCTACCGTCGCCGTGAACAACTACTTCCCTCGACGACTCGAACCGCTCCGAAAACGCACGCTTCGAAGGTATAACCCCGAGACGCCGTCCGTGGACCGAATGCATGTGTTGTATGAGATGCTCGAGTTTTGCACCGTGATTGAATCGTCCTTGCGATGCCCCTCTTTTGCCGTGCCACCGTCCCGTGGGAACCCGGAAGCCGGGATCACCCCACCATCTTGCATGACTCGCTCCCGCTCACTTCCTTTTGTACCGGTATCCCCGTGAGCTACCGGAACCGATATGTTGCCGTGGCATCATTTTCGGATATGTTGCCGTGGCACCATTTTTGTTTCGCCGCCGTGGCACCTTTTTTCCTTCCGCCATGGCGACTAATGCTTCTTATCATGCTCATGTCAACATTTTCATAAAATTGCATAAAACTTGCATTTGTCATCCGCATCATGATAACAACAATTAAAATGTTTAAAATTGTTGTTTGCTTTAAATTGCTAAATGATATGGGGATTCTCCGGAATTGTTGTTTGTTGCTTCCGGCCTCATTTAACCTTGACTAGATAGGTAGTTTTCATTTGCTTCACCCTCTTGCCATGCTTAACAACATTTAATATTGTTGGGTACATAAACGGGATCAAACTAAATAACTTATCGTGGTGTTTCGTCAATATGTAGTTGCATATTGAGCTCCATTTAATTTGTAGGATTGTTTGTGCACTTTGCCATGCCATGCCTCATTAAACCGGACATGCATCATACTCGTTTGTGCTTCATGCCATGTTGATGTGTTTGTTGTTTACTATGTTGTTTGCTTCTTTCCGGTGTGCTTCTTCGGGTTGTTTCCGACAACGTTGCGGTTGTGAGGATCC
>NC_041386.1:312035692-312059603 GCF_002162155.2 Triticum dicoccoides
CCTCTAACCCACCATGTCCTAGCAAACCGTTGATTGGCTATGTTACCGCTTTGCTCAGCCCCTCTTATAGCGTTGTTAGTTGCAGGTGAAGATTGAAGTTGTTCCTTGTTGGAACATGGAGATGTTGTTCCTTGTTGGAACATGTTTACTTGTTGGGATATCACAATATATCTTACTTAATTAATGCATCTATATACTTGGTAAAGGGTGGAAGGCTCGGCCTTATGCCTGGTGTTTTGTTCCACTCTTGCCGCCCTAGTTTCCGTCATATCGGTGTTATGTTCCCGGATTTTGCGTTCCTTACACGGTTGGGCTATAATGGGAACCCCTTGACAGTTCGCCTTAAGTAAAGCTCCTCCAGCAATGCCCAACATTGGTTTTACCATTTGCACTAACAACCTACCACCTTCCCTTGGGTTCTGCAGACTCAAGGGTCATCTTTATTCTAACCCCCCCGGGCCAGTGCTCCTCTGAGTGTTGGTCCGAACTGAGCTGCCTGCGGGGCCACCTCGGGGAAACTTGAGGGTTGGTTTTACTTGTAGCTAGTCTCATCTGAGTGTGCCCTGAGAAAGAGATATGTGCAGCTCCTATCGGGATTTGTCGGCACATTCGGGCGGTGTTGCTGGTTTAGTTTTACCCTGTCGAAATGTCTTGTTGTACCGGGATACCGAGTCTGATCGGAACGTCTCGGGTGGAGGTCTATTCCTTCGTTGACCGTGAGAGCTTGTCATGGGCTAAGTTGGGACACCCCTGCAGGGTATTATCTTTCGAAAGTCGTGCCCGCGGTTATGGGCAGATGGGAATTTGTTAACGTCCGGTTGTAGAAAACCCGAAGTTGACCTTAATTAAAATACATCAACCGTGTGTGTAACCGTGATGGTCTCTTTCCGGCGGAGTCCGGGAAGTGAACACGGTGTTGGAGTTATGCTTGACGTAGGTTGCTATAGGATCACTTCTTGATCATACTTTTATCGATCGTGCTTTGCCTTCTCTTCTCGCTCTCTTTTGCGATTGTAGCCACCATATATGCTAGTCGCTTGCTGCAGCTCCACCTCATTACTCCATCCTTCCTATAAGCTTAAATAGTCTTGATCTCGCGGGTGCGAGATTGCTGAGTCCCCGTGGCTCACAGATACTTCCAAAACCAGTTTGCAGGTGCCCATGTTACCGTGCAGATGACGCAACCAAGCTCAAGGAGGAGCTCGATGAAGATCTTTCCCTTTGTGTTGTTTCGTTCTAGTTGATCAGTAGTGGAGCCCAGTTGGGGTCGATCGGGGACCTTTGTCGCATTTGGGGTTCTTCTTTTATTTTGGTTCCGTAGTCGGACCTTGATTGTATCTGGATGATGTAATGCTTTATTCATGTAATTGTGTGAAGTGGCGATTGTAAGCCAACTATGTATCTCTTTCCCATATGTATTACATGGGTTGTGTGAAGATTACCTCACTTGCGACATTGCTTTCAATGCAGTTATGCCTCTAAGTCGTGCTTCGACACGTGGGAGATATAGCCGCATCGAGGGCGTTACAACTTGTTAGGTGATGATTTGCTTGTTGACAACTCTAGTGATGAATACTATGATGAAACGTCAATTAGTCATGCTAATCAAGATAAAACGAATGACAATGATAAGGAGAAGATTGAGGCTCTAACTAAAGAACTAAACACTCTTAAGTTAGCTCATGAAACTATCTTCGAAGATCATCGAGAACTTTTAAGAGCTCATGAGAAATTACGCTTTGAAAAGCTCAATCTTGAGCAAGAGCATGAGTTCTTAAAAGCAATCAATGATGATCTCCGCAAGAAAAGTTCTTCTTACATTGCCAAGCGTTTACTCTTATCCACTTACAATCCTCAAGTCAAGTCTAGTAACAAGAACAAGAAAGATTCTTCCTCTAGCAGTAACAATGATCATGCTAAATCCAATATTGTTGCTTCTAGTAGTTCTCTTGATTCCACTAATGATTCTCTTAGCCAAGTTACACTTGAGCAAGAAAATAGCTTATTGAACGGAATTATAGAGAAAGGAGTGTACAAAAGCCTTGCCGGGAGTAAGCAATTCGAGGAAATTGTGCGCAAGCAAGGAATGCACCGGAAGAATCAAGGTGTTGGTTTTGAACGAAAGTTCATGCCAATGGAGTTGAGTGGGAAGAAGATCAATACCCCAAGACAAAGTTTGTTCCTCAACAAGAGAAGTATGATACTTCTTTCAAGGGGACACAAGCTCAAGATGATCTTCCACCACAAGACTACAAGCAAAAAGGCAAGGACAAGCTTCAAGAGGAAATTGATGCATTTGAAGAAGCTCCTAAGACCTTAGTCAAGTGGATTCCCAAGACTACTTCAAGTTCCACTTCATCAAGTACGACTACAACTCCAAGGATTCCCATCAAGATGGTGTGGATCCAAAAGAAGAAGAACTAGAGAGTTCTTGAGGGTGACTCCGCCAACATACTTCACTGTTATCATTTTGGCAAGAACAAGTGCAATCAACTTCCACATCTGGCACTAGTTCAAGGAGTCACAAACCCTCTTGTTGGTAAGACAAGGGACAAGGTAACCTAAAAGTTTTCATGGACATCATCTTGTGTGTGCATCACTCTATGTCTATGGATATCCTTGTTTGTTCCTTGTGGGACTAACCCATGTAGGTATTGAAAGTGCAATTCACTCAAATGGATAGCTCCAAGTGATCTACATCAACATTGAGCATCCACATCTTCAACATCTACATGAAGTCATCATCGACAAAACCCGAGGTTAGTTCATCCCTCTAAGGGGGGATATCACATCTAGGGGGAGGTTTACTCTAAGATTTGAGCTAAAGCAACTCTAAAGATGTGAACACAACAATGCTTTATGTAAAAGTGGTAACCCCACTTGAGCTTAAACGATGAGTATGACCTATGATCAAGTGTTCTCACATGACTCCTAAGTCAATATACTCATATATAGATGACCTTGTCATTGCAAATTGCTTGATAGATGCTATAATTGGTTGTGCATGCCTTGTCACATATTTCATTTGCCATCTTATTGTGTGAGCATGCTGGTTGCATATTTTACTCATTCGAGGACATCCACTTGTTGTTTTGATTGTTTGGTTTTATTTCCTTTTGCCAAGTGGATGGACAAGAATGCCTAAGAACCTCCTCTAGCTATCTATGATTTTCTCGTCTCAAACTCTATTCATGCTACATCACAAAATTTGATCAAGTCAGATTCGAACCACTCTGTGTGAGGAGCGCTCGGAGTCCCCGATTCGTCATAGACTTAAACTCCCAAAACCTCTTTATGATTCTCGGTCTGACCAATACCCTACTTTCGGTCCTACCGAGATCATTAAGTTGATCTAGGTTTTCGATCTCGGTGCAACCGATTTGAACCATTTGGTCACACCGAGTTGCAACAACTGTATACAGTTTTGCATCTCGGTGCCACCGAATTGTTCCACTCGGTCACACCGACAGGGTCGGGCTATATATAGTCACGGGCAAAAATTTGGAAATTTCTCCGAACCCCTTCGCCCGCGCGATAGCCTGCTCTGCCAACTTGGTCTCCGGATCGTCTCCTCGCCGCCAGCCGCCTCCAGTCGCTGGTCTCCGTCGCCCTCAACGGAAATTCAACCCCGCCATTGCCGCCGTAGCGAGTCTCCGCCGAACTAGGGTATGGACTCGATCTTCGTGCTATTCCCCAATCCGATTCTTAGCACATTGTGATCATCATGATTCTTGCCACGTTTGTTAAACTTCTATCCAGTCAATGAACTCGTAGATTAGGTTTAATTCGAAAATTTTAGGGTTAGGTTTCCGCCGAAACCATCTCGGACCCACCGAGTTGAAAAACTCGGTCCCACCGACTTGGCTTATGCCATTGCACAAGTGAGACTCGATCTGACCGAGAATTACTTATCGGTGTGACCGATTTTGGAACTCTGTGAAACCCTAGCAGTCTCAGTGCCACCGAACTGTGACTCGGTCTGACCGAGTTCACTAGTTTAGGTGCCAAAACTGCTTCGGTATCACCGAGTTTAGAAATCGGTAGATCCGAGATGCTTTCAGTGGGAAACTAAAACTAAGTTTTTGAATTATTCTTTTGCAAAAATCTCTGCATTTTGTGATGCTTATCCACTCTATCTCATCTATAACCTATTCACAGGGTCAGCAGTCAGAGTTTGCATCATGTCAGACCAAAGTGATAGCCAGAACTTGTCAGAGCAGCAAGTGCAGATGAGTGAGGGCACTAGTCCCTCAAGTTCGTCAGATGATGGCAGCAGAAGCACCCCTAGCAATCTGCCTAAAGATACCACAAGACAGAGAAAGAAGAGAACCTCAGACTCAGAAGATGAGGATTATGTGGCAGAAGAGGAAGCAACTTCCAAGAGAGTTGAGCCAGCACAGGGCATAAAACTAGGGATGAAGATCAAAAGGCCAGCAGGCAGGCAGCCTATGTCAAAGGCCAGAGCTTCAACTGAGAAGCCCACTCCCATTGAGCCATTTGCTGTTGAAGGCAAGAAGAGGAAAGAAAGGGTGAAGAAAACTGTAGCCAGAGTGCTTGGCAAGGCTTCCATCATGGAAGATGAGGAGGAAGAAGAAGAGGTAGCTGCACCAGCACCTAAGGCACCCAAGCTGATGGGTGATGCCATAAGAACAGAGGCAGCTGCTTCCAAGGCCAAGCCAGCTCCAAAGCCAAAGCCAAAGAGGAACACCTGCCCATCCGTCCAGACTTTGAAGATAATCAAGTGGTCATGACTGAGAATGAGCCATCATCTGCCCAAGAACAAGCCAAGAAGGAGAAGGCGAGGAAGGAGAAAGCTGCCAAGATGCCTACTCAAGAGGAGGCATCTGAATATTTCCTGAAAACCAAACAAGAGCAGCTTGGTTACTTGATTGCATCCACCCTGCGGATTGAGCAAGGACTAGCCACCCTAACTCAGAACCAGGCAAGCTTAGAGAGGATCATGGAACAAAAGTTCTATGACTTGGATGTCAAAGTGACAGAGATTCAGAATGCAGTGGAGCAGCTCCAAGATGACATGGAGGAGAGGAGAGGCAAGACTACAACTGATGCCTTTGCCAGAGTGCCACGAGGTTCGAGGTCGTCTTCAGTGCCAGTTGCTGACCCCAGAGCCACCACGTCTGCACCAGCTACAGCCTCAGTTCCACCAGCTCCAGCGTCCACTTCAGCCTCGACTCCGACCACGTCTACAGAAGGCTTCGTCCTTGGAGTGCTCCGGACTCCACCACCACCTGAAGATCAAGCCTGAGTGTCGACTTAGCACTATGCATTTTCTAGGAACTTTTTGGTAACTTGTTGCCAAAGTGGGAGAAAATGTATAGATCATAGGCTTCGAGAGAGAGTGTTGCTTTTAGTGTTGCTTTTATTCTCTCTTGTTTTATTTGGTGGTTTTTTTTTGAACTTTGTTTGCTTTTGTGTGAGATACTATGTCATTGCTCGTGAGACATTGATGATCATGTGTTTGATCATAAGCTACACTTAATGTTTGCTTAATATTATCATCTTATCTATCTTATGTGATCATTCACTATTCTTGGTGATGAGTGCATGTATTTCATTCTTATCATTTTAAGCGCTCCACCAAGATGTATGTGACATGGAAGAGTAACCCATGACTCTAACTCTTTGTGCATTTGCAGTCCAAAGCAAATTTTAAATATGCACAAAATTAGGGGGAGCTCTTACTTGTCACATACTTCTCAAAGCGACGATATATTTCATGCTTATTATCATTTGTCGAAGCTTTGATCTATATGTTGTCATCAATTACCAAAAAGGGGGAGATTGAAAGTGCAACTATCCCTAGGTGGTTTTGGTAATTCATAACAACATATAACTCATTGAGCTAATGCTATTCCAAGATGACTATTTCAGGAAAGCTCAATGATTGGCATGGCATGGATGTGAAAGTGGAACCCTCAAAATGCTAAGGACAAAGGATTGGCTCAAGCTCAAAAGCTCAAGACTCTTCATTTTATATTTTAGTGATCCAAGATCACATTGAGTCTTTAGGAAAAGCCAATACTATCAAGGAGGGATGAGGTGTTGCTTAATGAGCCTTTTGCTTCATGTGCTTAGTGACATGCTCCAAAACCCTCAACTACTTTCCCATATCCACATAAGACCTAAACCCTAAGCCAAACTCGGTCCTACCGATTCTTTCTATCTGGCGCCACCGAGTTTCACTTGTCATAAGCCACTGCCAAACCCTAGCAATTCGGTTCTACCGATAGGGATCTCGGTCTCACCGAGATGGGATTGCAAACTCTCTGTTTCCCTTTCGTAACTTTTCGGTCTCACCGAAAGAGCGAATCGGTCCCACCGAGATTGCAATATAAACTCTTTGTTTCCCTTTTGTAACTTTTCGGTCTCACCGAAAGAGCAAATCGGTCCCACCGAGTTTGCCTGACCAACTCTCTGATTAGCTTATTACCAAACTCGGTCTCACCGAGTTTGTGTAATTGGTCTCACCGAAAGGAAGCTAGGAGTTTTCATGGGAGACCCCGTGCCAAGAGGTGAATATGACGAACCTAAGGAGATTCATTCTGAAGACTACATCATCATCGACGACACCGACTCCGACCCCGATAGTAGTGATGACGACTATGAAGACGAAGCTGGAGAGGATATCATGGAGTCTTTCACCGATCAAAATTTCTAGTAGACCACCATATGCTTAGTAGTATTCCCCCATGTAAATATTAGTAGTGTAACGATCGTTAGATCGATTGTATGCCCTTGCTTGATTGATTGAGTGATATGTTATGATTGTGTTTGTCTCATGTGCATATGGGTAGTTCTTTCTCATCAGACCTCATTCTATTCTAATATCTCCCCTCTAAACCCATCAGATGCCTCCAAGACGTGACCCTGGGTTTGTTTTCCCACCGAAGCTCACTCAGTTGATCCAGCAGTAGAATACACTGATCCAGTTGCTAGTTCAGAATCAGGGCAACAACAACAACAACAACAACAACAACAACAACAACCCTCCGCCATCACCTCCAACCCTCGATGATCAATGATCTGTTTGACTAGCTTCAAGGAGCTAAAGTGTTTTCGAAGATCGACCTGTAATCAGGATACCACCAGCTGAAAATTCGAGAAAAGGATATACCTAAGACAGCTTTCACCACAAGGTATGGGCTATATGAGTATACGGTTATGTCATTTGGATTGACTAACGCCCCTGCCTATTTCATGTGTATGATGAATAAGGTGTTCATCGAATTCTTGGATAATTTTGTTGTGGTGTTCATTGATGATTTCTTGGTATACTCAAAGGATGAAGAGGAACACAAGGAGCATTTGCATTTGGTTCTTGAGAAGCTTAGGGAACATCAGTTATATGCTGTGTTTAGCAAATGTGAGTTTTGGTTGAAGGAAGTTGGATTTCTTGGACATGTTATATCAGGAGAAGGTATTGCAGTGGATCCTACCAACGTTAAATCAGTCAGTGAGTGGTTGGCACCCACCTCAGTTAGAGAGATCCGCAGTTTTCTTGGACTCGCGGGATACTATCGGAGATTCATTAAGAATTTTTCCAAGATTGTGAAGCCCATGACGGTGTTGCTAAAGAAGGACACCAAGTTCCATTAGACTGAAGAACATGAAGCAAGTTTCCAGGAGTTGAAGAAATGTTTGACTATGGCCCAAGTGTTGATTCTGCCGGATCTACGCAAGGATTTCCAAGTGTATTGTGACACCTCTCCCTTAGGACTTGGAGGAGTACTTATGCAAGACGGAAGAGTTGTTTCATATGACTCACGACAACTTCGACCACATGAGATGAATTATGCCACACACAATTTGGAGTTAGCAGTGGTAGTGCACGCACTCAAGACCTAGAGACATTTTCTTATTGGGAACCATTGTGATGTGTACATGGATCATAAGAGTTTGAAGTACATTTTCACACAGAAGGAGTTGAATCTCAGGCAAAGGAGATGGTTGGAGCTTATCAAGGATTATGATATGAAATTGCATTTTCATCCAGGAAAGGCCAATGTTGTAGCAGATGCTTTGAGCCAGAAAAGTTATGCCAATACCTTAGTAACAGGGGGTTTGCCAAGGGAGTTAGCAGAAGTTCTCAGGGAGCTTCGTTTAGAGATTGTTCCTAGAGGTTTTGTTACAACCATGGAAGTTCAGTCGACATTGTTGGGAAAGATTTGAGAAGCTCAGAAGGATGACAAAGAAATTGCCAAGATAAAGGAGAAGATGGCTGAAGGCAAAGCCAAAGGTTTTCGCGAGGATGAGCACGACACCCTGTGGTTTTAGGACCGTATATTTGTGCCCAACAATGTAGAGGTCAGGAAGTTGATATTATGGGAAGCTCATGACTCACCATACTCAATACACCCCAGAAACACCTAGATGTATTTGGATTTGAAGGAGCGTTTATGGTGGACTGGAATGAAGAAGGACATTGCCGAGTATGTAGTCGTATGTGATGTATGTCAGAGAGTGAAGGCAGAACATCAAAAGGCAGTAGGATTACTGCAGCCTATGCCGATACCCGAATGGAAGTGGGATAAGCCTGGAATGGATTTTATCACTGCATTACCCAGGACATGATCGGGATATGATTCTATATGGGTAGTAGTGGATCATTTGACCAAAGTCGCTCACTTTACCCAGGTGAAGACCACCTATACAAGCGCGAAGTTGGCCAAGATATATATGACCAGGATCATAAGTCTGCATGGAGTTCTGAGGACCATAGTATCAGATAGAGGGACGCAGTTTACATCAAAGTTTTGGCACTAGCTGCACCAGACTTTGGGAACCAGGCTAGAGATCAGTACAAGTCACTTGCCCATTCCATTGTTCCAAAGAACGAGGTTTTAGTAATCTTGCCAAAGAGGCATGGTTCGCATGTGTCAAGTGATTTAAAATCAAGTGACTTCAAAAGTCCATTAGCATGGAGGTTCTTTCATGCGCTTTACACCAATATGACCTAAGTGGCAGTGCCACATGAAAGTGGTACTATCATTATCAACTATACATCTTTTGGCATCAATGTTATGAACATGTGTAACACTACGACCGAGATTCAATAAACCATTCACATTGGGTGCATGACCATATAAGGTATTATTCATGTAAACAGAATACCCATTATTCTTTGACTTAAATGCATAACCGTATTGCAATAAACATGATCTAATCATGCTCATGCTCAACGTAGACACCAATGCAAACAACATTTATCTGGGTTCAACACTAATCCCAAAGGTAGAGGGAGCGTGCGATGGTGATCGCATCATCCTTGGAAACACTTCCAAATCGTCACCTCGCCTTTAGCTAGTCTCCGTTTACTCCATAGCTTTTGTTTCGAGTTGCCAATATTAGAAACTGAACCGGTATCTAATACACATGTGCTTCTAGGAGTACTAGTAAGGTACACATCAATAACACATATATCAAATATACTTTTGCTGAAGTTGCCAGCCTTCTGATCTACGAAGTATTTGAGGCAGTTCTACTACCAGTGACCGTTCCCCTAATAGAAGCACTTCGTCTTGGCTTTGGGTTCTTGGGTTTCTTCACTGGAGTCGCAACTGGCTTGCCATTCATCAAGTTTCCCTTCTTGCCCTTGCCCTTCTTTGAAACTAGTGGTCTTGTTAACCATCAACACTTTGATGCTCTTTCTTGATTTCTACCTTTACGGCCTTAAGCATGACGAACAGCTCCGGGATCATCTTCCCTTGAATGTTATAGTTCATCATGAAACTCTAGTAGCTTGGTGATAGTTACTGGAGAACTTTGTCAATCACTCTCTTATCTTGAAGATTATCTCACACTTGATTCAAACGATTCAAGTACCCAGACATTCTAACCATATGCTCACTGGCTGAGCTATTCTCCCCATCTTGTAGGCAAAGATCTTGTTAGAGGTCTCAAACCTCTTAACATGGGCTTGAGCCTGAAATACCAATTTCAACTCTTGGAACATCTCTTATGTTCCATGGTGTTCAAAACGCTTTTGGAGCCCTGACTCTAAGCCATAAAGCATGGCGCACTAAACTATCAGGTAGTCATTAGTATGTGTCTGCCAGATGTTCACAACATCCATAGACGACGCCAGAGGGGTTGGCACACCGAGCGGTGCATCAAGGACAGAAGCCTTCTGTGTAGAAGTGAGGACAATCCTCAGACTATAGCCCTAGTCCGCACAATTGCTTACAATATCTTTCAACATGGTCTTTCTCTAGGAACGTACGAAAACAAGGAGCTAAAGCGTGAGCTATTAATCCACAACATAATTTGCAAAGACAATTTAGACTATGTTCATGATAATTAAGTTCATCTAATCAAATTATAAATGATCTACCACTTAGATAGACATCCCTCTATTCATCTAAGTGATACATGATCCGAATTGACTAGGCCGTGTCTGATCATCACGTGAGACAGACTAGTCATCAACGGTGAACATCTCCATGTTGATCGCATCTACTATACGACTCATGTTTGACCTTTCGGTCTCTTGTGTTCCGATGCCATGTCTATACACGCTAGAGTCGTCAAGTCAACCTAAGTGTTCCGCATGTGTAAATCTGGCTTACACCTGTTGTATGTGAATGTTAGAATCTATCACACCCGATCATCATGTGGTGCTTCGAAACAACAATCCTTTGCAATGGTGCACAATTAGGGGAAACACTTCCTTGAAATTTTTTGAGGGATCATCTTATTTATGCTACCGTCATTCTAAGCAAATAATATGCAAACATGATAAACATTACATGCAAATAATAAAGTGATATGATATGGCCAATATCATCTTGCGCCTTTTGATCTCCATCTTCGAGGCACGACATGATCACCTTCATCACCGGAATGACACCATGATCTCCATCATCATGTCTTCATGAAGATGTCTCGCCAACTATTACTTCTACTACTATTGCTAAGGGGTCCTCGGGCTTCCGACCTATTGGATATGGGTCGGACTGATGGGCCGTGAAGATACGAAGACCGAAGACTCTACCCGTGTCCGGATGGGACTCTCCTTCACGTGGAAGGCAATCTTGATGACCAAATATGAATATTCCTTTCTCTGTAACCGACCTTATGTAAACCCTAGGTCCCTCCTGTATCTATATAAACCGGAGGGCTAGGTTCGCAGATAGACCCCGAATAATCATAGTCAGGCTAGACTTTTAGGGTTTAGCCATTATGATCTCGTGGTAGATCAACTCTTGTAATACTCATATTCATCAAGATCAATCAAGCAGGAAGTAGGGTATTACATCCATAGAGAGGGCCCGAACCTGGGTAAACATTGTGTCCCCTGTCTCCTGTTACCATCAATCCTAGACGCATAGTTCGGGACCCCCTACCCGAGATCCGCCGGTTTTGACACCGACATTGGTGCTTTCTTTGAGAGTTCCACTGTGCCGTCGAAAGATAGGATCAATGGATCTCCTTGTCCTCAAGGATAACGTCACCTCCGGAGGAGCACTAGCCCTAGGCCAAACCCTCCGGCTGGGCAGTTTCATTATGACCACCCGTTCGGCCATTAAGCCGACGATGGCTTCTCGGGTCATCAAAAATCGCCTTCATGTTGACTCTAAGTACTCTAAGCAGATGGATCTAGTGGAGCTGTCGTCTTTAAACAAGCTCCTAGATCACATCGCTGCCTTGGGGGTCGCCACGGACTATGATCGGATTGGGCTTAAACCCGACCAAAGAGAAATTAGAACTCCGCCGATCACCCATCAAGTAGTGGTGGTAGAGGAGAAAGACGACAACCCTTCCTCTATATTAAGGACGAACTACGTTCGGATTTCCGAACTTGAAGAGCCGGATACCTACCTACAGAAAGACATGTTCTATCCTTCGAACATAGAATCGGATGACAAGCCCAAAAAATCAGCTGACATCCCGGAGCCCGGACTACTAAATCCGGAGATTCTTCAAACTCCGGATCCAAATCTGGGTCAGGGTTCGGACTTCAATCCACCCACCCACCCAAACATAGGCGCTCTCAGGGGCATACAGCAGCAGTATAAGGAAACGGCCCCCACTTCTGGGCCAGATTCCTCCTTGTCAAAGATAAGATTGAAGATTGCGATGACGAAGACGCTATCACAGCATTCCGCAGCAATTGCACGGATGAAGGAATCCTCAACGCCATCAACCGTCGTCGCATATCATGCTTCACAGACTTGGCAACCATAGTATACAAGTACTGCACAGCAGAAAGTGCCTGGAAAACTCAGGCAGCCTGCTGGAAACCGCCAGTTTCCACCCAATCCCTCATTCAAGTGAAAAGGACGCACCTTAGTGGCACGCCCGGCCCAATCACAAAGAAATACAAGCCCATTACGAGACGCTGAATGGTTCTGGAGGGATGGCTCGATGGACCATGCAAGCTACACACAACACCAGACACTATATCAACTCACAGCCTTAGAGCATGTTGGGTACTCCGGCAGGTGGCCAAGAGCGGCGAGGATATCCTCACCAAAAACAACCCAGAGAAATATCCTCCAGAAGACGAAGACCCTAGAGTAATGACGGTTTTCGAGACTTTTGCTTCAAACAGTAAGGGCAAAAGGGCACTCTCTGACCTTGCCGAAGTCCGCCAAATCGCAGCAACAAATCGTTGGAACGACACGGCCATAACTTTCAATGCCGAGGATGAACCAAAAGTTAGGACAATCCAGGCACCGGCCGCATTGGTCCTCAGTCCGATCATGGACGGCTTTCGGCTCACCAAGGTTCTCATGGACGGCGGCAGCAGACTAAACCTCATTTACGAGGACACACTCAGCAAAATGGAAATAGACAGGAGCCGCATCAAGCAAAGTAGCACGACCTTCCGGGGAATTATTCCTAGTCGGGAGGCGCGATGTGCGGGAAAAATCACCCTCGACATGGTATTCGACACACCGAAGAACAATCGGAACAAAGAACTAACCTTCCAAGTGCCCCCTTTCAACAGTGGATATCACGCCCTATTGGGGCGAGATGCATTCACACGCTTCCAGGCTATACCTCACTATGGGTATATGAAGCTCGAGATGTTGGGGCCCAACGGCATAATCACTCTTGCTAGTGATCCAGATATAGCATTCCGCACCGAAAACAAAACCGCATCACTGGCCCTTGAGGCATTATCTGAAGCCCTCGCAGCCGGAGAATTAACCGCATTGCGCTCCATGGTGGATAAGGATGACGTAATCTTGGACAAACGACCCAAATCCACCTCCTTCAAACCAGTAGAAGAAATAGTCAAACTCCAAGTCCATCCAATGGACCCCTAGAAGGCAACATCTATCGGGGCACAATTAGACCCAACGGTCGACACCATGCTACGAGAATTTCTGCACGAAAATTGGGATATATTTGCCTGGCACCCTTCTAATATGCCAGGAATCCCACGTAGATTGGCCGAACACAGGCTCAACATATTGAAGGGATATAAACCGGTCAAACAAACACCGCGGTGTTTTTCCGAATCCAAACGTCAAGCAATGAGGGAGGAGCTAGCCAAGCTAATAGAGGCCGGATTCATTAGAGAAATAAAACACCCGGTCTGGCTAGCAATCTTTGTGATGGTGCCAAAGAAGGATAAATCCTGGCGCATGTGCATCGATTTCGAAGACCTCAATAAGGCCTGCCCTAAGGATCCCTTCCCCCTCCCCGGCATCGACCAGATTATAGATGCCACCACAGGACATGATCCTCTATGCTTCCTCAACGCATATTCCGGATACCATCAACTCAAAATGAAGGAGTCCGATCAAGTCGCAACGGCATTCATTACCCCATATGGGACATTCTGCTTCAACACCATGCACTTCGGGCTTAAAAACGCCGGGGCCACCTACCAACGCATGATTCAAACATGCCTCGAGAAACGGATCGACAAGACAGTTGAAGCATACATGGACGCCGTCGTCATTAAAACTAGGCACGTCGACTCACTAATAGACGATTTATGTCTCACATTTGACATCCTCCGTACATATGACATCAAGCTCAATTCGGAAAAGTGTGTTTTCGACGTTCTGACTGGAAAGCTGCTGGGCTTCATCGTTTCCTATAGAGGAATTGAAGCAAATCCAGCCAAAATCTGAGCCTTGTCACAATTGGCCACACCAACGAACATTAAACAGGTCCAAAAACTCACTGGGTGTGTGGCAGCTTTAAGCCGCTTTATCTCCAGATTGGGGGAAAAGGCATTGCCATTGTATCGCCTCCTCCGGCGCACCGATAACTTTGAGTGGATGGATGCGGCAACAGCCGGACTGGAAGAAATAGAAGCCCTTCTCGCGAGCAACCCAATCCTGGCTGCACCGAACGTTGGCGAACCCATGTTATTATACATATCGGCAACACACCAGGTGGTGAGCGCCGTGCTCATCGTGGAATGAGACCAGGACCGACACAAATTCCCAATTCAGAAGCCGGTATATTATGTATCCACCGTCCTCACACCATGCAAATCCCGGTACCCTCATTATCAAAAGATAGCGTACGCGGTCTTCATGGCATCCCGGAAGATATGACACTACTTCCAAGAATGTTCTATCACGGTGGCTTCCGAAGTACCACTCAATGATATAATAAACAATCGCGATGTTGCGGGCCGGATAGACAAATGGGCCATTGAGCTCCTTCCATTTGACATAACATACAAGCCGCGCCTAGCCATCAAATCCCAAGTACTGGCGGACTCCGTCACCGAATGGACAGAGGCCGAACTCCCTAAAGAGTACGACACATATTCCAACCGGGTCATGTATTTCGATGGTTCCAAAATGCTGGCAGGATTAGGAGCGAGCGTCGTTTTAACATCCCCCACTTGAGACGTAGTCCAGTACGTACTCCAAATATTATAAACAAACTCCAATAACATAGCCGAATACGAGGCCTTATTACATCGTCTCCGGATGGCTGTGTCTATGGGCATACAACGCCTGGAAGTGCGCGGGGACTCAAACCTCGCAATATCTCAAATAAATGGAGATTTTGATGCCAAAGATCCGAAGATGGTGGCTTACCTCAACGTTGTCCTAAAAATGTCGGCTCACTTTGAGGGGCTTGAGTTTCATCATGTGGCTCCAGAAAGTAATCAAGCGACGAACGTCTTCACTCGCATTGGCGCCAAGCGCGACCCCGTCCCACCTAATATCTTTCTGGAAAGTCCCTTTAAGCCGTCCGTAGTGTCGCAAGGGGAGAGCGGTAACACCAATCAGGACCCGAACACAACCCCAGGCTCCAAACACAACGATATAATCAGGGGCTCAGCCATCAAAATAACACCGTCGGCCCACCTAATCATGGCAGTCATTGCCCCATGGACCGAACCCTTCTTGGCCTACCTTAATAGGAAAGAATTCCTAGAGGACCAGAATGAGGCTCGCCGCATTGTTCGGCGCTCCAAGGACTACATGGTTCACGAAGGAGAGCTCTACAAGAAAAGCGCTACCGGAGTTCTTCAAAGATGTACCTCCGAGGAAGAGGGCGGCAGCTCTCGGCTGAAATTCACGTCGGACTCGGCGGGCACCACGCTGCAGCTCGGGCCCTTGTTAGCAAGGCCTTCCATACAGGTTTTTACTGGCCGACGGCCCGAGCAGATGCACAGGACCTTGTCCAATGTTGCATCGGATGCCACCTATTCACCAACCAAAGCCACATGCCCCCACCGCTATACAAACAATCCCCATCACTTGGCCTTTCATAGTCTGGGGGCTCGATATGGTCGGGCCCCTTAAAGGAGGAAGCCGTAAGAGAAAGTATCTACTGGTCATGGTGGATAAATTCAGTAAGTGGATAGAGGCCAAACCAGTCAAAATGGCTGAGGCTGGGCCAGTAATAGACTTCATATCTGGCGTGGTGCACCGTTATGGTGTTCAACACAGCATCATCACTGATAACGGCTCCAATTTCAGAGCCGATCAGGTGAAAACTTGGTGTGCTAATCTGGGCATCAAGCTCAATTACTCCTTTGTCTATCACCCGCAAATAAACGGCCAAGTCGAACGAGCTAATGGTCTTATTATGAGCGGCATTAAACCTAGACTAGTGCGGTCTTTGAAAGAATCAGACAAGCACTAGGTTGAGGAGCTTGACTCTATACTCTAGGGCTGCGGACCACGCCCAACCACACTACTTGATATACACCTTTCTTCATGATGTACGGTGCGGAAGATGTGTTGCCTTGCAATATTATCCATGACTCACCTCGAGTCCGCATGTACGAAGAGAGAGAGGCCGAGCTTGATCGGCAGGACAACCTAGATACCCTGGAGGAGGAGCGCGATGTTGCAAAAGCCCATTCTGCATTTTATCAACAACACGCCCGCAGATACCAAAGCAGAGAAGTACGGGCCAAAACTTATAATGTCGGCAAACTCGTCCTACGCTTGCCGGAGAAGAAAAAGGACAAACTCAAGCCCAAGTGGGAGGGTCCCTTCATAATTGATGAGATTCTCACGGGAGGAGCGTACCGCCTGCGTGCTGCATCAGACAATCGCCTAGAGCCGAACCCCTGGAACACGGCCAGACTCTGAAGATTATATGCCTAGCGCCGAATTATGTGTTTGTCTCCTTCTCCTTGTTGTCTCCTTTATTTTTTCCTCTCTTTTCGTTTTTTCTTTTTTCTAGAACTTAAACTCTTTCGCACGGCTAAACCGTGCACCTGTGAAGTACACATCCTTGAGCATGTACGTCCACTATACTTGGGGGCTTCCCGGACAGAAGCTTATTTTCTGAGCATCAAGCTCATCACATATGTGTTTCTTCTCATATATACTTTTTTCGCCATTATATGCATCGATATGACTTAAGTTTTGGCCAAGCTAGGTTGCCTGGCTCCTGTGCTTATGCCCTGCGTTCCCGTTAGTTCGGCTAGGGCATAAAGGGAGCACCTCTGCGATTGTTAATGCCAGGTCATCCGGATGTGTACCTCAGACTAGGTGAAGCCAAAAGCTAGCCTTCTTAAGAGCATACTTGGTCGGCGGACTAAAGATGCTTTATATTCCTTCCATCATGAACCCCCGGATGATTACCTATACTGTAATGTTATCAATCACAGTTCGGACATGCATTTTAATGCATGCACACCCAGGGAAAGGAACCCCTAACGGAACTATTCTCCCTAGAAGATGTTTCTTACAATCATAATGTAATATAACATTACTAGCCAGATACACATTGTCTGTTCAAGCAACTATGACCCATACGCCTGGTTCCCACGCATACCTTGGTCTATTTTACTCTTAGGGTATTCAGTCGCACCTTCGGGTCCATGAAGCGAAAAGGTCTGCCATGAAAATTGTTTTTATAATTCAGCTAGAGTCACATATGCCAAGGAAAGTACACAGTCACTAGGACTCAAAAATTTCCTCCTCTATGCCGTCCAGCAGGCGATCTAACTTAGAATCCTACTGGGAATACATGGCGGCTACTTATACTTGGTCATATACCAAATTGATGGGAACATCTTTTCCATCTGACCTAGAGGTCCGACCCGAGCCATATGATTCGGATCAAGCTTGGTATACCATGTTTTCACCATGGCCCAGGCATCCAGTGCACCTTCCCGACAGGCTGATATCTTCCACAGTCAAAAGCGCTGTCGTGCTCACTTGGATAGTTGTATCAGCTCCTCCATCTTTCCCGGAGGGGAGGCGGATGGCCATAGGACCTTGGCAACACATCGCATCGCCTGCCGAGCTTGCTCATGCACCTGCGACAGCTCCTCGAAGATCCAGACATCTCCTCTTCGGGACGACCGGTCAGTATACCTGCAGATATAACTCCATCAGCACCTTCTGCCTCTGAATTATTCAAAGGTAAGTTCGACCACATACTAAATATGCCGCCTCGCGGCCTTTTATTCTCCTTTACGGAGTCTGCCAGTTGGGCCCGTACATCTTTCAGTTCCTCACCCAGTTGGGTGTTTGAATCCCGGAGCTTGTTTTTCTCCACAAAGACCTTTGTTAACACGCGCTCGCCCACGGCTAGTAGTTTTTTGGATCCTCGTTCTCCGCTTCGAGCGGCTTCCAGTTATTTTGCAGAGACCTAATGGTCCAATTAAGAGGTAAGCAACCGTGTTAGCATTATTGGTATACCATTATGTTTTCTCGATGGAGGGAAACATTACCAGGAGATGCCTTCTTGGATTTCTCCAGTTCGGCATTGGCAGCAGTTAGCTGGCTCCGACACTTTTCTAGTTCCTGAGATAACATCTTGTTCTTCTCCGTAAGCACCTGGTTATACATTGGTCCTTAAACCAGTTGTATCAACTACTTTAAGTCTCGGGGGCTATTGGTGTATGATTATTAAATCTACGCTTATCCACATATCTTTCAGATGCTGGTTTGTGGCTCTGACAAGCCCATCCCGAGCAGCTCGGATATACGCATAGGCCGAATTGAAGGCATCAAATGCCTCTTTTGAAAAACAAGGGTTACGAAGAACGGCCCTCCGATGACGATGATTCATAGCACTCTCCACTTCAGAGTTCGTGACGGACATGTCGTCCGAATCCTCTGTGGAGGGCAGTTTAGCGCCACTCCCGTGTCAACCCCCGTTTTTTGGGCACGGTCCGGAACCTAAGTAGTGGAGGCACGTCCGGCCGGATCCCCGGACATAGTCCGGAAGATACTTTTCCTGATAGGATGCGGCGAATGGCATTACAACTTGATGTGACGATCAGAAAGGGTATTCTTGAAAAGAAAAGGCTTACCTCTTTGATGAGGGTTCTGCCATGTTATCATTTGCCTTCCTCTTCAAAGATGTGCCAGGCATGGGTGCTGCTCTCCTCGGAGATGCTCCCGGTGCATATTATGGTGCTAAGCGCCTCCCCTTTGGAACACGGAATGGTGTGGTGGGTGAGGCATAGTAAGGGAACTCTTTCGAGGAAAGTGTCTTTTGAATTACTTCCATGCGAAGCAGGAAGGAGGCTGGGATAATCAACGATGATAGGTACACCCATGCCGTCATAGCTCGTCTGATAGAATATTCCATCCTCGAGCTCCACAAACATGTCTGGATCTTCTTCATATCCGGGGTCAATATCCCGGTTGTGAATCTCCGGCCGAGGGGCAGGGTCATGGATCCCCTCGACAGCCTTTCGGCATTCCTGTCATGAGTGGATAGGATACTCCCCGTCAAAGATAATTCAAGGAGAGGAGTAAAATAGTGGAGTTAGAGCTTACCCAGCTAGGAGGATTATACATGGAAAATCTGTCTCGGTATTGGAGATGGGTGAACTCCTCCTTCTCCTCTTTATATAGTTCGGCCAATATTTTAGCCAGAGCGGCGGGGGTCTTTGGACCCTTCCGACCGCAGCATGAGGCGTCGTCTTCCCCATTGTAGTGCCACATAGGTATCCCTCTGTATTGGAGTGGTTAGACCCCCTGCGCTATGGAGATCGCCATTACCTCGACTACCGACAATCCGGACTGGGTGAGCATCATAATCTTGCCCAGCAACAGACTGACCTCTGTGCTATCCTCTTCCTCGAGGCTCCGAGGACACCAGCTATGGCGTTTCTTCAACGGAGCACTTGAAAACTCGAGGAGGCACATACGGACTGGGTCGGGAAGAGCAACGTCGTCGATATAGAACCATTCGGAAGGCCACTCTTCGGAAGCCTTCTTCAGCATGCCGGACAGGTATCCAGTGCTGGCGATGCGCCACACTTTGGCTCCCCCCACTTCAAATACTGGCCCTCCTTGATTACGAGGGACTAGGTAGAACAGTCTTCTCCATAAATCGAAATGGGCCTCGCAGCCCAGGAATAGCTCGCATAGAGCGACATAACCCGCAATATACAGGATAGAGGCGGGAGTGAGATTATGCAATTGGAGACCGTAATACTCTAGCAGACCTTGGAGGAAGGGTTGGACCGGAAATCCAACGCCTCTTAACAAGAAGGGGACGAAGCATACTCGTTCCCCCTGGACGGATTGGGGAAGTTCTCGGCTTGAGCCCCGCCATTGAAGGACGTCATCCCTGCTCGTATGGGGACCAAGTCCGCGGGAGGAAGAAAGCCCTGTGTTTGCAACTTCACCAGCTGACTGTGAGAAACAGAACATCTCTCCCAATCCCCCTTTTCGGAGTTGTGGGGACGAGAGGAAGAGTTGGGAGCGCTAGCCATGTTGGGGTGGTTCTGCTCCGCAAGCTCTGAGGAATTTTTCGTGGGATTTGGAAGGGATCTGAGATCTATTCTCTTTAAATAGGCAACTTTCTGGTATGGTCAGGGTGGTATATCTAAATATACCCCGACCTCTTGTATTGACTCGACACGTGGAAGCTAAAGTCAGGAAGGCGCAGAAGCCGAGGGGTGCGAAATTAAATGGAGAGCCGAATACATGACTTTAAAGTCATAGGAGAAGGAACACTCCATGCAATGCCGAAGACTATCTGCACGTCGAACGCCTCGTCATTGAAGTCTGGTTCAGGGGCTACTGAGGGGGTCCTGGACTAAGGGGTCCTCGGGCGCCCGACCTATTGCATATGGGCTGGACTGATGGGCCGTGAAGATCTGAAGACCGAAGACTCTACCCATGTCCGGATGGGACTCTCCTTGGCGTGGAAGGCAAGCTTGGCGACCAAATATGAATATTCCTTTCTCTATAGCTGACCTTGTGTAAACCCTAGGTCCCTCCTGTATCTATATAAACCGGAGGGCTAGGTGCGTAGATAGACCTCGAATAATCATAGTCAGGCTAGACTTTTAGGGTTTAGCCATTAAGATCTCGTGGTAGATCAACTCTTGTAATACTCATATTCATCAAGATTAATCAAGCAAGAAGTAGGGTATTACCTCCATAGAGAGGGCCCGTACCTGGGTAATCAAGCAGGAAGTATGGTATTACCTCCATAGACGCACAGTTCGGGACCCCCTACCCGAGATCTGCCAGTTTTGACACCGACAACAAGCAGGTCATACAATAAATTAAGACAACTCCTATGGCTCCTGCCGGTTGTCATACTCATCGACATGCAAGTCATGAATCCTATTACAAGAACATGATCAATCTCATACATCATATATATATAATTCATCACATCCTTTTGGCCATATCACATCACATAGCATACCCTGCAAAAACAAGTTAGATGTCCTCTAATTGTTGTTGCATGTTTTACGTGGATGCCATGGGTTTCTAGCAAGAACGTTTCTTACCTATGCAAAAGCCACAACAGTGATATGCCAATTGTTATTTACCCTTCATAAGGACCATCTTCATCGAATCCGATCCAACTGAAGTGGGATAGACAGACACCCGCTAGCCACCTTATGCATCAAGTGCATGTCTGTCGGTGGAACCAGTCTCACGTAAGAGTACGTGTAAGGTCAGTCCGGGCCGCTTCATCCCACAATGCCGCCGAATCAAGATAAGACTAGTAACGATAAGCAAATCTACCACATCATCACCCACAACTACTTTGTGTTCTACTCATGCAAAGAATCTACACATAGACCTAGCTCTGATGCCACTATAGGGGAACGTAGTAAAAATTCAAAATTTTCCTACGTGTCACCAAGATCAATCTAGGAGATACTAGCAACGAGAAATAGGGAGTGCATCTTCATACCCTTGAAGACCTCTAAGCAGAAGCGTTACAAGAACGTGGTTGATGGAGTAGTACTCGCTGCGATTCAAATCGCGAAAGAGCCAATCTAGTGCCCAACGGACGGTGCCTCCACGTTCAACACACGTACAGCTCGAGGACATCTCCTCCTTCTTGATCCATCAAGGGGAGAGGAGAAGTTGAAGGATAAATCCAGCAGAACGACGGCGTGGTGATGGAGGAGGTCGTGGTTCTCCGGCAGGGCTTCGCCAAGCACTCCGGAAGAGGAGGAGGAGTTGGAGAGGGGGAGGGCTATGCCAGGGGAAGGGTGCGGCTGCCCTCCCACCCCCTCACTATATATAGGGGAAGGGGAGAAGGGGGAGGCGCCCTAGGGTTACCCCTAGGGGGCGGCGGCTAGGGCAGATTGGATCTCCCTAGGGAAACCCTAGGGAGACTTGCCCCCCAAGCCAAGCAAGTGGAGGCTTGCCTCCCAAGCCAGGTGGAGGCACCCCACCTCCCCAAGTAACATGGGAAAGGGTGTGGGGGCGCACAACCCCTTAGTGGGCTGGTTTGCCCCCTCCCCTTGGCCCATGAGGCCCTGGAACACTTGTCGGGGCTCCCGAAACACCTTTCGGTCATGCTGGCCATAGCCTGGTACCCATGAAACACTTCTGGACTCCAATTCCCTTCATCCAATATATCGGTCTTCAGCTTCGGACCATTCCGGAACTCCTCGTGACATCTGGGATCTCATCCGGGACTCCGAACTACCTTCGGTAACCACATACAATTTCCCATAACAACTCTAGCATCACCGAACCTTAAGTGTGTAGACCCTACGGGTTCGGGAACCATGCAAACATGACCGAGACACCTCTCCGGCCAATAACCAACATCTGCATCTGGATACCCATGTTGGCTCCCACATGTTCCATGATGATCTCATCTGATCAACCACGATGTCGAGGATTCAATCAATCCCGTATGCAATTACCTTTGCCTATCGGTATGTTACTTTCCCGAGATTCGATCGTTGGTATCCCCATACCTCGTTCAATCTCGTTACCGGCAGGTCTCTTTACTCGCGACCAACTCGTTAGTCACATTGAGCTCATTATGATGATGAATTACCAAGTGGGCCCAGAGACACCTCTCCCTCATACGGAGTGACAAATCCCAGTCTTGATTCGTGCCAACCCAACATACACTTTCGGAGATACTTGTAGTGCACCTTTATAGCCACCCAGTTACGTTGTGACGTTTGGTACACCCAAAGCATTCCTACGGTATCCGGGAGTTGCACAATCTCATAGTCTAAGGAAACGATACTTGACATTAGAAAAGATCTAGCAAAACGAACTACACGATCTTGTGCTATGTTTAGGATACATCATTCTCCTAATGATGTGATCCCGTTATCAACGACATCCAATGTCCATGCACTACTAGGGAAAAGCCTAGCAGCAGCGCGGGTTTTGGGCCTATTAGCAGCGCGGGGGGCCGGCGCTACTAATAAGGCGCTACAGCCCGCGCTACTACTACGTCCGTTAGTAGTAGCATGGGTAAAAACCTGCGGAATTTTTTGCCCGAATTTTCAAATTTCTGAATTATTTTAACCGCTAATCTCTAATCACCCTCATCGCTGCTCAATTTAATCTCTAATCACCCCTCAACATTCCAAATCATCTAACTTCCCGCATGGTCACCCATCCTCTTACTACTCCAGCCTGAGCATGCTTAACTTCCGGGTTCTATTCTCCCTCGATTCCAAGTCTGCACTTGTTGTTTTCCTGACAATAGTAAGATGTCAATCCTATTAACCCTCGGTAGTTTAGCTTGAGCATGAAGTCACACATTTCGCTGTTTGAGTTCAAAACTATTGTTCTAAACCACAATAATTATTTAGTAACACTAATATTTCTTGAATAAGGAGTTTGACCACATTTTGACCAAAGTTTGACCACAGTTTGACCAGATTTGACCAAAATTCCAACAATTATTTAGTAACACTAATATTCTTGAATAATTATTTAGTAACACTAATACGTCTTGAATAAGTAGTTTGACCACAGTTTGACCAGATTTGACCAAAATTAAAAAAACTGAAATTTGAGCATAACTTTTTTTCCTTTTAGAATTTGAGGATTCTAAAAATTTGCAAATAGGCCGTAGGCGGTCTCCATCGTATGCGGATTTTCGTGCTGAACATTTTGATATATTATACGTTTTTTCTGGCATCGTATGCAAAAGTTATAGCCGTTTTACATTTTCCGTACACTTTTTGCAAAACATGTCCAAATTTAAGTTTTTAAATTTTCCTAACTAGTAGATGTAGTAACATAACTAC
>NC_041386.1:312060024-312065397 GCF_002162155.2 Triticum dicoccoides
TCAAAATGGGACCTTTAGTAGTAGCGAGGGATTCTTACCCCTCGCTACTACTATGGCGTGTCCCGGAGGGGCGCGGTTGAGACCTCTTAGTAGTAGTGAGGGGTAAAAACTTAGTAGTAGCGTGGGTTTATAACCCTCGCTACTACTATGGCATGGCCCAGGGGCACGGTGGAGACCGCTTAGTAGTAGCGAGGGGTAAAAACCAGCGCTACTGCTATCAACTTAGTAGTAGCGAGGGTTAAAGACCCGCGCTACTACTATGGCATGTCCCGGGGGGCATGGTAGAGACCACTTAGTAGTAGCGAGGGTTAAAAACCAGCGCTACTGCTATCAACTTAGTAGTAACAAGGTTTAAAAACCCGCGCTACTGCTACTTAGCAGCAGCACCTGATTTTAAAGCGCGCTGCTGGTAAGATTCTGTGTATAGGCTTTTCCGTAGTAGTGATGGTCAGGAAACCACAACTATCTATTGATCAATGAGCTAGTCAACTAGAGGCTTACTAGGACATATTATGGTCTATGTATTCACACATGTATTACGTTTTCCGGTTAATACAATTATATCATGAATAATGGACAATTATCATGAACAAGGAAATATAATCATAACCATTTTATTATTGCCTCTGGGTCATATTTCCAACAATAATAGCTCCACTATCCAAAAGAATCAGAAACGGCTAGGTAATTAAGATGTCTGTTAATTATTAATTCATGACTTAATAAATTTTCTGAACAACAAAAATATAGAACACGTGCATAGCTTTTGTCCTTGGACAGGCTCATTTCCAAAGAGCGCGCGTGTATGTTTCCTATTATCATGCTCATGCAAATGCTAGAATAGATCACATTATGAAGTGGTGCAACTCACACCCACCTACTCCCTCCTTCCATCTATATAGGGTCTAATGCGTTTTTCGACGCTAACTTTGACCAAATGTTAGAGCAATAATTTATGACATGCAACTTACAAAAGGCATATGGTTAAATTTGTATGTGAAAGGACCTTCCAATGATATAATTTTCACATTATACATCTCATGTACTATTAATCTTGTCAATAGTCAAAGGCGGTCTTGAAAAACGAACTAGGCCCTATATAGATGGAAGGAGGTTGTAGGAGTATGGGACTAAACTTTAGTCCCACTCACACCACATTAGAGCATGGTTAATAGTATAGCCAACATCCAGCTATATGAAGTTGACACATCATCTAGAACCAACCTAATAGCCTGCTAGTACAATAGTTAGTCCCTTTAGTACAATACTATATCATTAATAATTGCCCCACCTTTTCTCTCACAAAGTATGTTGGAGCTCCTGCTACAACCGGCTACAAGTTTACAACCCGCTTCTCTTCTCTCTCCTCTTCTCTCTCCTTCAACTAAGCACAAATACTATATTGAAATCCTGATAGCCTGCTTATGTCATCTACACTACAAAAAATGACACATCCGTGACATTTTGGGCCGAACGAAAAAAATTGTCATACTTATGACACTTCTATGACGATAATTATGACAAAACCTGGTATCATCATAGATGTGGTCGGCTCCTACTTCTATGACAAAAAATATGACAGAAAATGGGATTTTCGTCCTGGGCGGGCCGGAAACACAGCTGCATGACATTCTTTGGGCCGTCCATGACGGAAAAAACCGTGGTAGAAGCGAGGGCGAGGAAAATATTGGGGTGTTCCCGGTTACGGTGGGTGGTCGGGGCCGAGCGATGCGCATTTCTCTCGTACACACACGCGCGTGGGTGCGAGGCGTTGGGCTCTAACTGAACCCGAGCGATTGCACTGCAGGCTACACATTACTGAACCCGAGCGATCGATCAATGGCTGTTAACTGACCCCGATCGAGCGATTCCTTTGCTACTGCCACTAACTGAAGCCGATCAATGCTGCCTCTGGATGAACAATGAGCATTGCTGGGGGGTTTGGATGAACAGTTCCCGGTGGGGTGGATGAACAGGACCCCAATTGATCGAGCCGGTTGGGGCTGGATGAATAGGACCCCATGGGGGGATGGATGAACAGTACCACCCCGTGGAGGGTAGGATGAACACTAGCCCGTGGAGGGGTGGTTGAATAGGAGCACATGGAGAGGGCTGGTTGAACAGTAGCCGGTGGAGTAGCGCACGATGGAGGCTGGATGAACAGGAGCCCGTGGATGAACAGTCGCAGGTGGAGGCTGGTAGAGGTCGACGGTGCATGAACAATAGCCCATGGAGGTTGGAGGGGGTCGATGGTGGAGATGAACAGTATCCCGTGGAGTCCCTTTTTGCGGTACGCCACACCCATCCCGATGAATAGGACCCCCATTTTGACCATAGCGCTCCAACACAAGTCTGTTTCCTACGTTTTGCGGTACGCCACACCCCTCCCAATCAACAGGACCCCCGTTTCGATCGTAGGATGTCCGTTTCCTCCATTTTGCGGTACGCCAGACCTCTTCCGATGAATAGGATTCCGTTTCGAATGTGGCCGGTCGAACACAAGGCTGTTTCCTCCGTTCTACGGTACGCCAGGCCTCGTTTCCATCGGCTGTTCTGTCCAAGCCCTCCCGATGAACACGACAACGCATTCCATTCCGACCTAGCCAGTTGGCTCCCCATGAACACGACGACGACGTTGTTTCTCTGTTTCGACCCAGCCATGTACACGAGCCCTGGCCGTACGTATGCGCGAGTAGGCGTTCGAGACCCTGCCCGTATGTACGTACATGGCCCTAATTTCTTTCTTGCACACTGGCCGATGTACATACGTGTACATGCTACGTGCGCGCCTCTATTATGACACGTGTGTGCCTCTACTACGACACGTGCGCGCCTCCACATCGACCAGTATGTACGTACATGTTCGCGACCAGAATGACAACGCTATGTATGCTTCGACCAGGTGGGTCCCGACTGTCTGGCACTTCCTTGCGTGCGAAGATGTAGCTGGTGGGTCCCAGCAGTGAGGGGGCGAATCATTTTTTTTGCCGTGACGCACTTCCTTGCATCTGAAGATGTAGCTGGTGTGTCCCAGCAGTCAGGGGGAAACATTTTTTTGCGAAATACGGTGGCCCGTCCGGTGGGTCCCCGCTGTCAGGTGGAGGAATAATTATTTTGCGCGTAATAAGGAGGCACTTCCTTGATGCGGCCGTGGACCTAGCTGTCAGCCTCTCCACATACAGTCCACATCTAATGGAAGCCGTTCCTTGACCATGTTGACCACGCCGTTCTGAGAGCACCAGGGTGGTGGACGACGGTGAGGCCTAGGAAGGGGACGACGCAGAGCCGGGGAAGACGCGGCAATGGATGCCCACGCGTAGTGGAGTATGACGGTTCACTGGTTCGCTGCGGTGTGAGGCTGCTGTCGCCGCAGAATAATAGGGGGCGTGGGTGAGTAGAGGGATGGCCTGGCCAGCGGTGGGAGTAGTAGGGGCGGTGAGGCCTCCGCCGCATCATAGCCGGCCACAAGAGGCAGGAGCACGAGGCACGACCGGCACTGGTTTGGGCGGCTGGAGCAAGAAGACCAGCGATTGAAGAAGCACTACAGCTGTTGGATGGATATCGTACGGTCACTGGAGCTAGAATCATGCATATTGACTAAGTTGACAAAGTCCTCCGACCCCGTCAACTTAGTAGGCCCACAAGTCAGCCTGCCACTATACTAGGTCCCAGCTAGCAGGGGGAGTATTCATTTTTTTGTGCGTAATAAGGAGGCACTTCCTTGCGTGCGTAGATATAGCTGGTGGGTCCAAGCTGTCAGCGGCGGTAACATTTTTTTTGCGAAATACAGAGGCCCTTTCGGTGGGTCCCAGATCTTAGGTGGAGGAATCATTATTTTGCGCATAATAAGGAGGCATTTCCTTGCATGCGGCCATGGACTCAGCTGTCAGCCTCTCCATGTACAGTCCACTCCAGATGCATATCAGTCATTGACCACGTTGACCAGGCCGCGCCGAGAGCACCAGGGCGGTGGACGACGGCGAGGCATAGGAAGGGAACAACATGGAGGCAGGGAAGACTCAGCAGTTGTTTCCCACGCGGAGGGGAGTACGATTGTATGAGGGTTTACTGGTTCGTCTATCGTCGCCGGAGAATAACAGCAGGTGTGGGTGAGTAGTGGGATGGCTAGGCCAGCAATGGGAGTACTGTGGGGTGGTCAAGCCTGCGCGGCAGCACAGCTAGCCGCGGGGAGGAGGGAGCCGGCACTCCCACCGGTGCTTGTTTGAGCGGCTGGAGCAGGAAGAGCAAAGATTGAAGAAGCACGACGACCGTTGAAGTGGAAATCCAACAGTCACAGCTTGTGCGTCAACCTTTTTTTAGGAAAGCCTCAAATATGTGGAAAACAACATCCAGCCCATCTGCCATTATTTCTAATAATTTACAGCCCATATTGTGGCCACGTTTAAAAAAACTATATGAAAATTTGCATATTTCGGTGCGGTCCGAACTATTTTTAATCCCAAAGTTTCGAGTCAATTCAAACTGATTTTAAAAATAAATGTATATCAATATAAAATCCAACAAATTGTCCACGCATAAAAATCAATGCAATTTAAAATCTCGAAATGAAAAAAAGAAATTTGAAACTAATTGTCGGTTTCATGTGTTTTAAAAATGTGCATCCCATTTCTCATTACTGATAGGCCATTTTCTCGGCCAGCCAAATGAAGCTCTCCTCGTCTTGAAAGATTTGCAGCAAAACAGGCCTGGCAAAGCGACTTACTTGGCAAATCACAAAAAAACTGGGTTGTGGTCGTGGACCCAGCTGCGGCCGTGGACCCAGCTGTCAGCCTCTCCACATACAGTACTCTTCCGATGGAAGTCCGTCGTTGACCACATTTACCATGCTGTGCTGAGAGCACCAAGGCGGTGGACGACGGCGAGGCCTAGGAAGGGGACGACGTGGAGCCGGGGAAGACGTGGCAATGGATGCCCATGCGGAGAGGAGTACGAGGGTTCACTGGTTCGACTGCGGCGTGAGGCTGCCGTCGCCGCAGAATAACAGGGGGTGTGGGTGAGTAGAGGGATGACTTGGCCAGTGGTGGGAGTAGTAGGGGGCGGTGAGGCCTCCACGGCATCACAGTCGGCCACGGGAGGTAGGAGCACGCGACACGACCGGCACTGCTTTGGGCGGCTAGAGCAAGAAGACCAGAGGTTGAAGAAGCACTATGGCCATTGGATGGACATCGTACAGTCACTGGAGCTAGAATCATTCATATTGACTAAGTTGACAAAGCCCTCCGTCCCCGTCAACTTAGTAGGCCCACAAGTCAGACACCCACTATGGTGGGTCCCAGCTCGCAGGGGGTATTCATTTTTTGTGCGTAATAAGGAGGCACTTCCTTGCGTGCGAAGATATAGCTGGTGGGTCCG
>NC_041386.1:312065596-312095497 GCF_002162155.2 Triticum dicoccoides
GGACGTTTTTTTCTTGAAATACAAAAGCCCTTCCCACGTACAGTCCACGTACAGTGCGTAATAAGGAGGAACTTTCCTTGCGTGCGACCATGGACCTCGTGGGTCCCTGCCGTCAGGCTCTCCACATACTGTCCTCTTCCAATGACTCTCGTATGTTGACCACGCCGCGCCGAGCGCACCAAGGCGGTGGACGGCGGTGAGGCCCCAGACTGGAACAACCCGGAGATGGGGAAGACGCGGCAGTGGAGTCGCGGACGAAGCGGAGTGGGAAACTTGACTGGTTCGGGTGCGGGTTGGGCCTACACTCGGCAGAGAATAACAGGAGGGGCGGACTGGAGGGATGGCCTGGTCGTCGGCGGGGTAGCGTTTCGCGGAAGAGCGCAAAACAACGCCGTTGGACACCGGAGGCTGGAGCAGGCGGTCCCGGCAGCGCTGCGGGAAGAAAATGTGAGATTGAAGAAGAATGCCGGCCGTTGGATGTAAATCCAACGCCTTCTTAGGCTTCGACCTACTGGCCCACATGTCAGCCAGTCCATTTGTTTTTTTAGTCCATTTGGTGGGCTGGGTGAAACAATGATGTAGCATCTATGAAGCCTGTTTATATATATGGTAGAATTTAAAGCCCATTTGCATTTTTCTCAAAATCCGCGGACTTGCTGGGCTGGGTGAAAATATCATGTTGGGCTAGACAGAGAAATGTTATAAAAACATAAACACATGATTGCACGTCTATTACTGCATTGGTACGCAATCACTAGGAGTTAACTTGCCAAGTTATATATAAACAATTATTATTATTATTTTGTAAGAACTTTCAACTTACAAAATAAAATATCATTTAAATTTGATGAGTTAATAGTACGTGGGGTATCATTATTTTTTCGGCTAGACGTGGGACAATTGAGTTGGTTCTAGGGAAAAGTACTGGGAGAAAACTCAGTTTACATCAAAAAAGAAAGTGGGAGAAAATTCAGATATAGGATTAATGAAAAAGAAAAATAAAGGAAGTGGGAAGGTCTATAAAATTGTTGGATGAACGACAGGTTTAACGGAAACTAATGTTGTTTACAATATATATATATATATATATATATATATATATATATATAATAAAATAAGATATAAATATAGGTTCAGTTTTGCATTCTTGTAGAAAACAGGTTCAGTTTTGCATTCTTATAGAAAAATAGAACTGGGATGTGCGTCATCTTGAAAAAACAAACATAACTTGGGCTGATGATGTTATAGACAAGCTAGGTTGGGAGGCCCAGAGGCCGCTTGATACCTGATGGATCCAAAAAATGTTGAAACATGTCGTGGGCTGCCCATGTTAAACAACAAAACCTAGGCCATGGATCTGGTGGGCCCGGGACTGTCATCCTCTTGACGAACAGTTGTCTCCCGATTCCTCTTGGTTTGCTGACCATGTTGGGAACGACAGACGGAGGCGCCGCGGCTAGAGCACCAAGGCGGAGGACGACGTCGAGACCTCGGACCGAACGAACCGGAGCGGGGGAAGACGCAAGCGGAGGAGACTACGAGGGTTGACTTGTTCAGGTGCAGGCTGGGCCGGTGGAGCTGCCGCCGCCGGACAATGTGTGGTAGTACAGGGATGGCCTGGCCAACGCCATAGGCTATGATGGCCAGGCGTTGTATAAGAAGAGGACGAAAGATTGAACAAAATAAGGAAATACAAATGGATAGGTGGTTGGTCCCATATGTCTGTGTACGAGACCTGCTGGGTCCACCTGAGGAGGGGAAAATGTTGGGAGGAAGGAGCTTCAAAGCACGGCAGCCAACTGAACTAGTTTCTTTTAACGGACAAGTGAACTAGTTACATACATAAGCATATAGCCACTAAAAAAGCAAACAGGTTAATGGGTTCTTAAAAGAAATATTTCAGAAAAAACAGATAATTACGACACATAGGCTAATGCATGAAACACTCAGATGATAAAGGTGCCTATAAATAGATAAAGTACAACATCTAGACCTTCCTAGCACGCTTGATCATGAAGCTGGGACTGTCCGTGTACTCGTCGGTTACGGGAAGCAGACACGCCCTCATGTCCAAGATCTTCATGTACATGTCGTAGCATGCGTATGCGTCCTTGGCCGCGTAGGTTATGTAGGCTAGATTCATAGGTACATCCCACGTGTTTAGGTCCTTGGTATCATTGTCTTCTTTCATGTTGGTGTATTAGGGGTCGATAATGGTCTCGGCAAGGTCAACCACGGAGTCCTTCTCCTGCCCGTTGCTGATGATCTTGTATTGCTTCTGGATGTCGACAAGCTTATTGCACCAGATGGACGAATCATCGTGTTCTTCCTTCTCTCCGTCATAGCGAAGGTGCAGTCGGCGCTGCCGATGAAATGGGAGAATGCTCCAGAACCTCTGATGGCCCTACAGAAGTGGTAGATGAGAACCTCGTCCCGCACACATACCTGGGCGACGGCAATCCGCTAGTCCCTGTCAGGAGACGAATGGATGGGCACAAGGTTTAGTCCAACAACCTTGTGTTTTCTCGTCATGTAGGTACTGCTTGAACTCGGTGAGGCAGAGCTTCACCGAGTCCGGATCGTTTGTGTACATCACATTCAACTTGGTGCAGCCATAGGACTGAACAACGAACTCAAAGGGGAACTCCTTGCTGAAGTCCATATCCAGCAGGCTCACCCCTTGGATCGCCATTGGAGTCTCTTCAAGTGAACGAGTGTGTAGGCAGCGGCAGCAGTCCATTTTTCAGCTCTTGGGGAACTGGATTCAATAGTAAACTGAGTGTGTACAGGTGACAACAGTTACTACCCCTCCCTCGTCCACTGCACACCCGGCAGAAGATGCACCCTCGGCGCAGTCAAACGCCTCCATTAAGAAACCTACTCCGGCCACATGTCGGTTCACGAGCGGGTCTGTATTGGTACTGTAATAACATGAGTTAGTGGTCACTTTACTTAAATTTAATTAGCTTTAATAGAAATTTATACTTAAAACAAGAAATGCATTGGCTCGTTCTATCAGTGCCACAGGATCAACATGCACAACAATTAGAATTATTATTCTCAGGACGCACACGATAGCACATTTGTCGCACTTTCACAAAGATAATACTACCAAATTTGAACTGTTTGTTATGGTTGTTTTCCTATGCATCATCATGATGTGTTTCCCAGCTTGCAAGATTCAGAACCAACAAATAAGATCCAAATAATATGTACAACAAAGATGCCTACGCATCTCATTGATTCCCAGCTTGCAAGATTCAGAACCAACAAGTAAGATCCAAATAATAAGTACAACAAAGATGCCTACACATCTCATTGATTCCTAGCTTGCAAGATTCAGAACCAACAAATAAGATTCAAATAATAAGTACAACAAAGATGCCTACACATCTCATTGATTCCCAGCTTGCAAGATTCAGAACCAACCCATTAAAGCCTTTTGATAAAGTGAATATCAGGATTAATTCCATCTTGGCTAGCCATGTCATACAATCAAAGAACTAGGTGAATGCTCTTGACCGTCACAACATCTGTAGTTGAGTATTCCTATTTGCATGGCATAAACAAGAAGAGCATGATTTCACTTTAATAGTGGCCCCCTTGAACTCAACCTGCAGCTCCACTCGGATGAGGCATGCCTGGAGTTCCATGATTCAATTCATGCACCTTTTTCTGCAGTTCACCTGAAATGAAGCAAAGATTGCATCATTCAGCTAGCAACAAGTACTTGCTCTCGTGAGCTGGCAGGTTCTTCTTTAGTAGTTGCACTAAAATTGAGGAACATTAAGGTTGGCTGTCCGGCTCATGTAAGGTGCAACTATAATTTTCTTATCCTTTTGTGCAGTTCCACTAAAATTAAGTGCCATTGTGGTGACAGTGACGGCTCATCTTGCAAAGGCTAATAAAATGTTGCATGTGATTATCAGCAGAACTTGACGGAGATTTTGGAAACTCCAATCACCATTTTGTGCAGTTCCACCAAAATTGAGAGATGTGGCCCATGTGACATTTTAGTTGAACTGCACAAGACACTCATTCCAAAAAAAAGTATTTTGTGCAGTTCACCAAAAGGTCATAGTAGCAACAAGGTGAAATGGATATCCCTATCTACACAAAAAGATAGAAAGTAAACAGTTGCTGGTCAATAAGAATATACGAAACATATACAAAATGAAAAGAAGCATCTTAATTATGTTCATGTCAATCACGCAAGGACAGTAGAAATTTTAAAATGTCAGCAATGCTTCATGTTACCAGAAGCATTATGATCAACAATGAGATTACTCAAATATGGGATTACTTTAATGGTGGCATTGCTTGTTTACTAGATACAGTAAATCAACAACAGCTAAAGAGTTGGTTTAAGGGCATGGGACTGTGGGGACACCAGGACAATCAGCAGCGTAAAGGAGCAACTTACTTATCATACTGGGGAAAACAACATGAGTGCCATTTGTAACACAGTTTAATTTCATCTTATCACTGGAGGCATTAGATTAACAATAACACTAGTTAGACATGTCCCTAAGGTAACAATGTAATCGCTTCATTTTACATGCACCCTTACATTAACAACAGCAAAAGGTTGTTATAAGGACATGCGACAGTGGACGCATCAGCACAATGTACCTACAGGGAGGCATAAAGTGGTGATGCCGAGTTTGTTCATGCTATGTGAGGGCAGCAAATCTAATCCTGGAGACCTTTTACTATGTGAGGGCAGCAAACCTAATCATGGAGAGCTTGTACTATGTGAGGGCAGCAAATCTAATCCTCGATACCTTTTACTATGTGAGGGCCGCAAATCTAATCCTGGAGAACTTTTACTATGTGAGTGCAGCAAATCTAATCCTGAGACCTTTTACTATGTGAGGGCAGCAATTCTAATCCTGGAGACCTTTTACTATGTGAGGGCAACAAATCTAATCCTGGACAAACTCTGTTGACTTGTCCACAAGCCGCCACTTTCTATCCTTTTTTCAACCAATAATAGATCTGTTCCTTATCCAGTTTGTACTGCGTTTTCCCAGTATATCCCTTTTCAACCAAGAGACCGGTTGGGTATCCGGTCTCTACTACTTTCACCATATTATTTCCTCTTAGAATCAAGTCCTAGATTCATGCTACAACTTTCCCCCCTTTCTTCGTCGTTTGAACAAAGCCCTAGATTCGAATGCATGAAGTAGCTTTACCTCTAATAATACTAAAAATTTAGGTGGCTTTAGAAGAGCTGATGGGAGTAGAAAAAGATGCACATGCGGACACGTGGGGAGCTGGGGCAATAGAGCAAGGCCACTTTCGAAGAACTTATACCTGAGGGTCGTCGGGATGTCGATGGCGGCAGGTCGGATCTGCGGACAATACGGCGGGGAGGAAGAAGGGTTGGAGGACCTCCCGAGCTGGCGCTGTGTCGGAGAGAATGGCACGGGCAGAGGATCGGGCCCCTCCGGCAGCTGTGGGTTTCCTCCCTCGCCGGCGATGACCGCATGAATGATGCACCTAGTCCTTTGCACACAGTAGCCGAACGGATCCTGCTGGATCGATGACCAGCGGTGAGCAGAGAGAAAATGTCGCTACCGCTGTGTTGTTTATATCTGGAGAGGATGAGAGAATGAAGAGAGCAACCATAGTAAAGCAAGCGCTCAGGCCCCTGTGTACATATATAGTGGAGTGATTATCTTTTTCTCTCCACAACAAGCACTTCAATTTGTGGGTGTGGCATTAAAGTAAAGAAACTCTCTATTTAAGGTGACTACCTATATGACTCCTACTTACTACTACTACTAGTAGTATTGTTCACTTGTGCTCCCCGGCCCTCTATTCATTGAACAACCCCACGGGTCAATAAACATACAGTGCTACTCCCTCCATTCCTAAATATAAGTCTTTGTAGAGATTCTACTATGGACCACATACGGATGTATATAGATGCATTTTAGAGTCTAGATTCACTCATTTTGCTCCGTATGTGGTCCATAGTGAAATCTCTACAAAGATTTATATTTAGGAATGGAGGGAGTAGTATTTATATAGAACGAACAAGTTTGAACTATTTTCGCATAGTTAAAAGTTGAGGGCGGGGCTTTTCCCGGGTAGTACGTGCGGCAGTTTTCGCGTAGGCGGTTTGACAGAGAGGCGAGGAGGGTGAGCGAGTAGCTGATTCAACTTACTTACTGCTGGAAAGGTCGGGTTGTGCGATTTGACGGTGCATTACTGTTTGGATCCATGTGTTAGAGTTAGTTTGGGTTAGTTTGAATTCAACTAACCCAAAAATATCCAAACAGGAGGGTTAGTTTGGGTTACTGTTTGGATCCATGTGTTAGAGTTTGTTTGGGTTAGTTTGAACTCAACTAACCCAAAAAAAATCTAACCCACCCAAGAGGTGCTTATGTGGGTTAGTTCTTCTCGAGACACTAAAAAACACATTTTTCTCTCGCTCTCCCTGCAGCAGATCCCTCCCCACTTCCTCGAAGCTTCTCGTCCTCTCCCTCCCTACCTCCCTGTAGCACCACCCATGAAGGCACCTCGCCGTATCCGCGCTCCATCTAACCCTGTCATCCAAACACCTCTTTTGCTAGAGTTACTTCAAGGTTAGTTCAGGATTAGAACCTAACTCCAACCTTTAACTGAGTTAGAGTATCCAAATAGGGCCAGGCGGTACGATCGGGTTGATGCCCCCCTTCCGTTCCGCACTCTAATCTAGTGCATGACACGTATTACGTCGACTCGGATGCTGCTGGTTGTCCCACATGTTGGTGAAGTAGTACGTAGTAGTAAGAAGAAGCAAAGAATCATGCGGTGTAAGTCTTTCTAGAGATTCCAACAAGTGACTAGACTACAGCGCGTGCAGTATCTCAAATCTAAAATCTCCCTTCCGGTTTATAGGGCTCAAATCTCAAATCTCATCAACCAAGGCATTTTGCGATTGGAAGAATGTATCTCGTACTTTACAAAACAACCCTAATTAAACTCATGCATTAATTACGTAGTTCTCTTGCTTTCCTCTCTGCCTTAGTCGCGGTGCACAATATTGACCACTCCTATATGACTAGCCGCTCTATCTACATGCGGGACATCAAAGCATCCGGGCCCGCATGCCATCCACCAAATCACAGCGAGGTGCTACAATCGAAACTCGTCGGTTACCCCGGTGTGGCCATCATGACCTGTCATATCACAAAACCCACACCTTTACCAGCAGTGGTAAAGTGGCCTCAAAGTTTGACTGGACAAAGCAACCATCATTTCACTGGAACGCTTGTTGAAGCCCTTTCTCCCCTTTCTTGAAGAAAACCTCACTCGAGGCTACTCACTTCTGCCATTTTTCTTCTGTACCGACGAAGGAAAGGTGGGTGAATCAGTTATGCTGCTATATTTTCATTCCAAGAATCTTCTTTTTGTGAAGCACCGACCAATTCTCACAGCCTATTCTTTTCCAGTTTTCATTGCGATTGTGGTTTCCTTTTGATTGCTTTTTGTTTGTCAGTTCATTGATGGATCCTGGAGCACTAGGAAAAGATTGCCGACCGACAACCCACTGGAGACAGCGATCTCCAGGAAGCGAGCACCGATCAACGAGTTGACCATGTTGGTGGGCCAACCCATGGACACGAAGAACTCCAAGAAACAAGCACTGGCCAAAGAGTTGACAACGTTGGCGGACGAACTCCTCAAAGAAAGTTGGAAGAACAGCAAGGGCCCCACTGTGCCTACCCCAGAAACTCTGATGGCCACCTATGCGAGGCTCAAGGCCGAGTTTGAGGAGATAGTCGGCATTGAGAAGCAATATTCCACTGGCAAGGTGATGGCCCCCATCGAGGACGAGGAGATGGCCCCCGAGGGATGGGATCCCCCGGTGAGCTGCACAAGGTAAAAAATAATGGCTTATTACCGAAAGTTGTGGTTTTTGATTATTTGCAATGTGCTTGATAATATGTTAGGGTTGTGCAGGTGCTGGTGGACGTCCTTGATGATTCCGATGTCGCGGCCCGTCCTGTGGACAACGCCCAGAGATTGTTTTCGATGTCGCGGTCCGTCCTGTTGGCATCACCCTAGAGATCGATTCCGATGCTGCTGTCCATCCTGTGGACATCGCCCCAGAGATCGATTCCCATGCCGCTGTCAGTCTTGTGGACATCGCCCCAGAGATCGATTCCCATGGCGCTGTCCGTGCTGTGGTCATTGCCTGAGAGATCGATGACAAGAAATAGTTGGTTTCTTCAGGGAAGTTTGCATTGCCCTATGTTTAATTACCAGAAGGATGCGTGTTATCAAACCATCTTAGGGCTAGTGCACTGTCTTGTGTGGGCGGTACTTGCTACTTTTGTTTGATAGTGAATCATGTGAATCCTCTCCAAGTTATGGAAATAGATGTATCCTCACCAGCTTTTGATGTAATATATGGCATGCTTAGATGTAAGTTTGAACTGTTTATCATATCAGCAGGAATTATTTGATGATTCTTGGTGTTAATAGGTTAGCTACTGTGCGAGCTATAGTACATGCAAAACACTCACCGAAGAGAAATGTTGGGGCTGATGAGCTCGTGGTACGCTTCTACTGATCCGTCGTCGATCGGCTAATAGCCCAAGCTCCTAAAATTGTATACTTAGCGATCGATTAGACAATAGTCGACACGGATATATTCATGCCTCATTTGGTTAATAGGGTAGGAAAATCATAGAAAAAGTACAAAGACGTACAACAAAAAATCATAGCAGTACAGAGACGTCCCTCCGTTCCAAAATAGATGAGTCAACTTTGTACTACTAACTTTGAAACGGAGGGAGTACACATCCTAGGACGGCTAGTTTGGCCTAGTGGGTTTTAGTGATATGACGTGGTACAGTGCCGTCCAGTCTTCGCGTGTGGTAGCAGTACTGTGGGTAGAGTAATTTTTCACGAACATGCGGAATTCAACGAAGTCATGATGGTTCCTTCGTCCGACTAACTTTGTGCATGGCAGGTGGACCAGGATGGTCGACGTTCCACATGTCGCCGAATGAAAGTATTCTTTCCGATATAGTGGACGAGCAACGAGTATTCATTGTTTATTTTTACGAAACATATTGTCTCCACTGTTACGACGGAGGAGTGTGAAACACAGCAGCCTAGTGAACTTGGCATGTGCACCACTCCCTCCTTCCTCATGTAATACTACCATAGTGTTGACTATAAGGTTACAACTTTTTCTCACTCTCTCTCTATCTATTTCCTCTCAAATGTTTTTTACCTTTCTTTTTTTAGACACAAATGTTTTTTATGACTCTTTTTTAGAATTAGTTTTTTTATACCTAGGAGCACATGTAGAGATGAGCTCCTGCAGATCCCACTCCTTGACTTTGTGAATGCCTCTCTCTAATGCCTCTCTCTCCTCCACATAAGCGGGCTTGTCGAGAAGACAAGAGATGATATGTTAGCATAATATGTTTCACCATGTTTTTAGGAATAACTAGTTATTGAAGATAAGGCTAAGAGATGATCCATTGTACACATGTTTTTTTTGTCATCTCTAAATTACATGCAAGACTTATGATAAGACTATCTTATCAACCATTGTACATGCCTTTATAGCCTAGAATTTTACTGGTACTACTTGCTATGAATGCGGTCAGCTGGCCTCTGAGGGGGGAGCGCGTGCGGGGAGGTAGTGGGGTGGGGGAGGGGTTCTGGTGGGCGAGGGCGATAAGAAGCGGGCTTGGAAGCGGTGCGGACTCCCGCATGGCCCACCTCACATTATCACCACATATTTCTTGGAGTCCGTGCATGGTGGGCGGGCGATCTCTTCTCCCTCCCCCGTCTCTCTCCTCTCAGCCGATGCCCGCCGAGCGATTAGATTTTGGCTATCGACGGTTTATTCAATTGCAGTCCCACATGTTAGTGAAAATGCAAGACAACGCGTGTCCCCTCTGGTGAGCGGCGTGTGAGCCGGACTGTCGGGGGTGCGACGTGAACGCGACGCGTACGAGTTGTAAGTGTGTCACCTTTTCCTTTTGAACTTGCAAAGCGTAACATTTTCATGCGATCGATTGATAGAAATCCAGAACAAAATTACGAGGGTGGTGCTTTCCCGCGCGTTAGGCGGGCTAGTTTGAGTGATATGACATGCTAAAGTGCCGTCCACTTGCTCCATTTTTATGTAAGCAAGAGACTACACTCTTACATGGGAGGAGTGCGAAACATGGCGGATCTGATTTTGATCGAGGGATAATTGTTCCCTACAAAATAATGGAGCACTGTTAGCGATTATAGCATGATAGTTAGGGCATCTCCAGCGCTGGCCCTCAAATTTAAACCGGCATATGTCCGAGGACACTGATGGATGCCATCCAATGCTGCCCGCATACCTTTCGACAACTATATGAACTAACCAGACGAAATTCATGAAAACAAAGCAAATTTCAAATTGACCGGATGAAATTCATTACATTTCGAGAACTTTTCTTATAAACTGGATGAAATTCATTACATATTTCGCACAAACCGTACTAAAACCTACTGTAAACCTAATCTAAACGTTCGCCGGGCCCCGACCACCATGTCCGGCCATGAACCCAAGAAAGTCAGCATTACCTTTGCCTCCTCCTTATCCGCCTCGATAACCTTCTCCTCCGGAGCACAAGATTATGAAGATTTCCGCCTGCACATCACCGTCAAGCGGCTAATTGGCCACCGAGTTTTATCCCACCAAGCTTGGCATCGACTGAGTGGAGGAGTGGTGCCCTTCCTGGGACCAGAGCGTTGGCGACCTACCGTGTACTACTCTTCATCGCTACCGGATGTGCCCGCGCACGCGCGCCGGCTTCATGGTCGTGGTGGCAGAGGGTGGTCGGGGGGAGCCGGCGATCTCCTTCGGCTGCTCCTGCGAGAGTACGTCCAAGGGAGCTTTGGAGCGCACCTGGAGCGGAGCCACCGATGTCCTTCGTCTGCTCCTGCGACAGTACATGCAAGAGAGCTTTGGAGTGCCCAGAGGCCATGGTTGGAGTGGTGCCAACAGAAGGAAGAGACCGGAGGAGAATGATTGCGGGTCTATGGCTATGGTTGGGAGCTGGGGCTCAAGTTAATATATGGCAAATGGCAATGAGTCACGGCCGATGGATGGACGGCTGGCACCGGAGTAGGTTCGTCGGCAGCTGTGGTGTCATTAACGAGGAGCAGTCACTTGCACCGGGATGCCGCGCGGCTGGTACTCTCTCGGTCGTCGAGCTGCTGCAATGCCGACACGAATGACAGATCGCGCCGGGCGGGAATGCGGGCGCTGCTTCAGTGACTTAACCGCAGGTGCGTTGTCTCACTGACATGTGGGCCCAACGGGCATCAGGCCCGCATGTCAGTGACACACCAACTGCACCTGCAGTTAAGGCCGGTGAATGCGGCATTGACGTTCTGGAGAGATGGTGATCGTTTCAGGCGGGAAGCGCGCTAGCGATGGAAGGGGTTTCTGTAGGCCAGGGCAGTCAGACGCTGGCGTGGTGGTAAAATGTGAACTCATGGATGACGAGCCTTTGAAGCGTATGCGGCGTGTATTGACAACCAGGCGTCCATGCAACCACTTTGGTCGCCAGCTAGCATTCGACGACCACCATTAGACACCACACAACCATACATAACTTACGAATAATGGACGAATCGATCAAACACACACTCGTGTGCAGTGGCACTATGATCGGTTGCTCACGATAGTACATACTCCGCACCATAGTACCCTCTCTAGCTAGGCTGTTTTATAGATTGTCATTGTGATGGACGATATACATGAGCAACGCGCCGAGTCACAAGTATGACCGTTGTTGTTGAGCCAGGTGAATACATGCTCGGTGTTCGCGGAGGCCTCCAGTAAACGTCTAAACAGTAATGTCACATACGAATAATTTTGGTTTTTTTTCTTTCTCCACTGACAGGTAGGCCCGCAGAGATAGATAGATAAAGAACACGAGCTGACGAGGCGCATGTGGACTGTTTAACTAGTCAACCGGACAAATACGGAGCTATACGCCGAGCCAGTGATCGTATAATCACCATATCTCCTATACAATGATCAAAGTGAGCTATCAAGACAAGTTCAATGACCGCCATTGCATTTTACTCAGTAATAAATGACCAGGATCGAAGGGGAATCCAAATTTCCTTCGTCTTCTATCCTTGAGCTCTTGACAAACCAATGCACTTTACAGTTGTCCTTGAGCTCTTGACAAACCAATTAAACGAAGGGATGGTCTTATTGGTTTCGGGGATATAGGGGAAGAGTGAGAGGGGGGTAGCTACAAGGAGATTATTAAGTGTGAGTATGTGTTTTACCCATCCAGGCGCAAGTTATGTGCACACAAGAAGAGAACGATTTGATGTGGCATTAGGGTTGAGGGTAATTAACTACGTATGGAGACATAGAGACCTTCAACGTGCATGTGTGAGAGGTATACATGTATACGTGGGATGTGTGTGTGTGTGTGCGTGCGCGCTCGCATGATCGAGATAAAAGAAAGAAGCCATAAGTCATAAGCTAAGATCAACGACATGGGAGAGACGGATCGGTATGACAATATGCATGCATGCGAGAATGCAGGGTAGAAGGACCGACAATTGAGCATGTGTTTTTGTCTTTTAGAGATAGTGGCGTGGGCTGGAGCATGCATCTATGGCGAGCAGAGGGAGTGAGGCACAACGATTGTGCAAAAGAGATCGACCTGTAAATGAAACAAGGTTGATGGAGAAACAGATAAATAGGAAGATAAAGATGCTAGCTAGTGTGTGTTAGAGATAGGAGTCGAGTGGATCAGAAGGCTGAGTTATGGGTGTGGGCGTGAGAGAGATGAAGAAAGGGTGCATGTGACTCATATACAAACAAATATCGGAGAGAAATGAGATCCCGAGATACGGAGTTTTGTGTCTGCGAGAGAGTAAGATATTTCAAGACGAGAGTGATAGCTAGAGAAACATATGAGGGAACGCAAGATATCTCTAGGGAGAGAGGGTGTGTGTGAGCGACATACAAGAGAACAGTGGAGAAATATGAGACCCTAGGAGACAGAGTTTGTGTTTGTGCATGAGAAAGAGATACTTAAGTGGAAGAGTCGTAGGTTCTCATATCTAAGGAGCGAAAGACATCTCTGTATGAGGGGTGTGCGAGTGGAACACAGGGGAATAGTAGAGAGAAATGAGACCCCGGAGGACAAAGTTTTGTTTTTGTGTGAGAGAAAGAGATTCCACATGGAGAATCATAGTTAGAGACACATAGCAGGGAGCGAGATATACTTAGAGAGAGATATAGTGATGAAGGTCGAGGGAGAGAGTACCGTCAATGTGTTACGAAGATAAAAGATCATTGTCGACATACAGGTAGCACGAGAGATAACCGAGAGATGATGAACACGTACAGGTCTAGAGAGATACTCCTATATAAGTATGAGTGATAGTTATATGAGACGAATATCTGGATTAAATGGGATTCAAATATTTAAACTGGAGATCACAACATCGATAATATCATAATGCAAATTGGTGTATCAAACATGCATATTCATTTGAATTTAGGGAGACGTGTAATGTTATATAGTTTATCAATATTGGTGATCCATAGATTCTTTAATTAGAAACAATGCATGGTTTATGTACAATTAATGTCTAAACGGGATTACACTATATGTTGTGTGTGTGGAACACATTATACATGTTTGAGAAGTAAAAAAACCAGCATGAAACACACATTAATTGGAGACAGTTAGCGAGGAATGCATACATTGGATTTCAACATAAAGTGGTTTCAAATATTTGAAAATCCAAATTGATGGATACAACCTTATGAATCTGAGATCATGCCATTTGTAAACCATATTTATGTATAAAGGGTGTTGTGGTTTTGAAAGTATATATAAAAAATGATGTATATAGAATATTATTCCAATCGAAAATGGATCCTGCCCAAAAAAATAGAATACAAACGGGATTCGAATTGAGTTGGCACGGCAAACGTGCACTCTGCAAAATTTGAACGAAGCGCAGAAAGTCACAATATCCGCCCGAAACCAAAATCTGCGAGATGGAAATTACTACTGCCTATCCCTGCCATGCAAAGCCTATCTGCTCGATTTCTATAGGTTTCGATAGGGGTAGGTTTGTAATTTCACTCAAATTTGACATAACCGCCTCTCACCCGGATTCATACACGGTGGGCGCCAAAACACAGTGTGTCCTCGGCCGAAATCGACTCCCTCCCCGATTCATACACGATGGGCGCCAAAAACAAACTCTTGTCAACAAATATTTGGTGTATGCGATATTATCGTCCTATGCCCAACCGGGTAATATTGCTATGATGAAGGAAATTTGAAACGGGGGCTAAGTTTGTAAATTTCCTCGCATTTGAGACAAGCGTGCCCTGAAGACATGGTTCCCCTCTTCCTCTCCACCTCCATTTCCCCATTCGTGCTCCGTGGGCGCCAAAACACCCTCTTCACCCCAGCCTCCTCCGTCCGCCACCCCATCCACCGTCGTCCTCCTCCACCATGCCGGAGCTAATACCTCGACGCCGCCATCCATTACAAGAGATCGACCTCTCTCATCCACGGCTTCGGACCGGGATCCTTGCATCCCGTCCTCTCGCTTCATCCCCGTCGTCGTCCACCTTGTCGACGCCGCTCCTACGACCGTCTCGTCCATCGCGCCCCGCCGCCACCATCTACCCTCCTAGATCTGCTTCCACTCCACCGATAGCCATCGCTACCGCAGCACCGTCAAATTCTCAGCAGATGCATACACGGCGCCGCACCAGAGGCGGTACTCTTTCGTATCTGCTCAACTTATTTATTGCAGCAAGAAAATAGATCGCCAATGCTTTACTCTGATTTCTTGTCCATCACTTACTTGCTAGTTGAAAGCAAACATTGGTTGTGAAGTTACCTTTGTCCAGTTTGCACCTTCAGATCCGCCATGGCATGCTCAATACTATACTCCCAATGCTTATGGTTTTCCCCTTTTATATTCCACACTAGTTAAATCACAGTAGACTAAATTTCAAAATTGGGTCAGTCAATTTTTCAGAGCTAGTCGGAGTTCCCCGGTGCGAATGAAGGGGCTCGGGTGGGGACTTTGGTTGTGGGGGTGGTGGTGGGGCCTCATCAAACGAAGAAAACTCGACGCGGGTGGGGGCGGGGATGGCGGAGGAACACAGGCGGTGGGGGCCGGTGGTCCGACCGGTGGCCCGTGCGGTGTTCTATATGGGAAAAATCAGAGACGAGGAAGAAGAAGGGTTAGGAGACGTAGGATCTTCATCCAACCGCCTGAAATGGTCGACTGACCCAAATGAAAAAAGTCACGCGACTTGCATGCAGACATGCCTTTATATTCAGTACCATCATCGTACCTGCTTAGCACTGCTCCTGAATCCATCAAGTTAAACAATGTGCCACTCATAATTCCAAACTTGTTGCTCAAGTACGAATCTGATATGATGCTGATATTACTAAAAAGGATAACATTTAATTGGCCATCTAATGTTCCTACTTTACTTTCCGAAAAGCACGTGCACCACATATAGAGAGACAACACGGAGTTGCTTTCTCAATGCGCTCTTATTCATCATGTGTGGGCACGGCGCAACGAACATTTTATTATTGAAAATCTGCTTGCTCTTCTTTAGCATGTTCCTCTTCCGTTCTTCTTTAATAAGTACTCTCTCCATTCCTAAATACAAGTCTTCGTATAGATTCCACCATGGACTACATATGGAGCAGAATGAGTGAATCTACACTCTAAAATGTATCTGGATACATCTCTATGTGATCCATAGTGGAAATCTCTACCAAGACTTATATTTTGGAACGGAGGGAGTATGATAGTAGTACAGTATGTTCCTTGTAGTGAAGATGAGCAGGGACATTTCCAGTGTAGAGGCCTATACAGTCCGTTGGTATGGACACTTTGAACTCTTCGGGCCTCTTTGATTCATAGGATTTTGTAAACATGGGAATAGGATTTGTAGTGGCCTGCCCACTTGAATCCTATAAGAATAGCAAGGAAAAGCGAGGAGCTATGTCGCCTTTGAGAGTTACACTGATATTCACAGTACCGCACCTTCAGTTGAAGAGAGCTGGTATCTGAAGCCTTTCTAGCTGTATCGGCAATACTAGCACATATATTCTAGCAAGTTCCACTTTGTTGATTTTACTCTGATGCTAAAGGTTTTCCTGTTATATCTACATTATGATCTATGTAGCTGCTTTGTGTCGCACTAGTAGTAGTCCACTCTTGAAGCTAAACACCGCAGTGACTTACAAAATTGGCACCAAGGCATTGAGTGCCATACTGGATGCAATGAAACTCATACGCTCCCCACCTGTTGATTCTTGTTCAAAATATGATCCTAATGAATTTTCTAACGTCGAGGAGTCAAAGGAAGATGGCATGTCCTGTTCACCCAACAAGGTGCCTATTCTAATTTGGCAAGGTTTTATTGATTTCGCGTATCTTGCATATGTTGTCTTGCATTTCTTCTACTTTGTTGCACCGCCATCTGCTTAGTTTACTCATCATATATGTCGAGATGCCATACCCATCCATTATCAATACATTTTCCATCTGTCATCATACCATGTTTTTCCACTCAAATGTTGTTTTTGTGCATCACACATCAAAAAGGAAGAGGGTGATTGTCGACCCTGAAGGAGCACCAGCAAAGTCCTTGAAAAATGTGGTTGTGCCGGAGAAATCAGATAGCACCCCACTTATATTGGCTATACAACCAGTGACACAAAACGTAGGACCGACTCCAGCAGACTATACCCATACTTCACTGGCAAACCACTAGCCGCACCACACAGGACCTGCACTCCAACAAAAGGTATGCCGATTTCAGTTGCCATAGCACCAGCCATACCACAGAAAAATCCCACTCCAGCAAAAAGTACAACAAGTCCATCAGCCGAAGACCTATCCCAACTGCAGAGACGGTCAATTCCTGCAGATTGGAACCCCATTCTAGTTGTTCCTAGTTTAAAAGACAATGCTTTCAATGTTGTTCAGGACTACGTGCATATATTCCCATCATGGGAAGATTATAGTGAAGACAAACACCATTTTCACATCTTCCTGTCCCACTTACGTGTAAGTGCTATTATTCATGGTGATTATTTTCCTGTTTTCTGCTGATTGAACACATCAATGATTTACATTACATTGTTGTAAGTAGGCGAGGGTCAATCTGGATAGTCATGGCGAGCAAAGCTTTCTTGCGCTTTTCAAGGAAGCATTGCAGCAGTATTGGTGTTACCTGAGGAAATCACACTTTGATGGCAAGTCTATAAACGAATTTCTGGTGAAGTCTCCTGTGCTAAATTTAGAAGACATTGAATGGAAAAACCTTGTTATGCACATGTCTTGTTCCGAGGATGAGGTACTGTCTATGATATCACATGACAATTTGAACGTCTACTTTTCCGCATGTGCCTTACGGATCTTTTTGGCAGGAAATCTGCTCGAAAAAGAATTCTAGTTTGAAAAGAATGACAAAATATCGCAAATATGATGCCCGCAGCTTTGCTCTTGTTAGTACCTGTTGTCCCATATCACTGTACTTGCATACATACCTGGTTCATTATGTGACAGCAGTATGCATGACAGCTTACTTATGAATTATTCGCTCCAAATTATCTAATCTGTATGAATGGTTAAATTAGTGTAGAATATATCCAATGCCAATGAATTTTTTTAGCTCTGCATTGTTCTTGTAAGTACCTGCTGTGCTTTATCAGTGTACTTATATTGACAGGTAGTTTTTCATGTACCATCACTCTGCAGCTTATTTACCTTTGCCCTCCATTTTCTACACATAAGATCTATATTTACTCTTACCATAAGGTTGGATAACACCGATGGTACTGAAGAAGTTTAACTCTGCATTGCTCTTGGTTGTACCTTTTGCCTGTATCGCTGTACTTACATTTATAGCTACTTGGTTATGTAGCATCACTCTTCATCTTATCTTAAATATTCTCCATTTTTTCTTATATTGTCACATCTATATTTACTCTTAACAAAATGTAGAATAATGGCAATGTTTATGAAGAAGATTATGTGGTAAACTTCTTGAATTGCCCCCCCCCCCATCAGCATGGACAAGGGCTTTATAGAGCCTGCCTTCACCAATAATGTAAGTTTGTCCTTCTCAAGCCTTCAAACTTTGTTGTGTATATTTTGTTAGGAATGACTGCAACAGCTGTTTATTTTTGGTGTCTGCATAAAATTGCATGTTTAAAGTTTATTATGTACTCCAGTTCATAAACAAAAGTTTGTCCTTCTCAATTTAAGTTTTCATTTGTACAACCAAGTTCCTTCCTCATACCATGTAAATTAAACTATACAGAGCAAGTGGTCTTATCTTGCCAATCTGAAATGGGATAAATTGACAGCACACTAACCATTGATACTTATGAGTTCTTGATCTGTAATCCAGTGGTGTCGTGAAGCTGCCAACTCCTTCACAATGTCATTTCCTGCCATGTCTTGACCTGAAAAATTACCATATTGTGTTAATGCTATTTTAAACTGTGTCACTTTATTCGTCCGTAAGAAATGTGATGAATTGTCAGAACTGATACTTATATGTGCAAAACCTGTCATCTGTCTGCTTGTTTATCTTTCAGAGTGAGGAGGATATAAGTGTCAAATAAGTGCATTCGCACCAGCTTCCTCAGCTGCATGCGCTGCAGCTCCCGAGCAGGGCTAACCTTTCTTGAACTCTATTGAAGTGCTGTCAATTTTGTATATTATTTTGTCGGCGTGTTTAGTTGCACTGGTGGCGATCTTTGATGCCTAGTGTATGTAATCTGCTGTCTGCTTGTGCTTTATTATCATAGTGGCAAACTTTGATGCCTAGTGGATGTAATATGCCTTAATTTCTTTATTGTATAGTCTAGGGTTTTTTATTATTCACGATGCTACAGTTATTTTGCTGTATATATATATATATATATATATATATATATATATATATATATATATATATATATATATCCTGTCTTCGCAATAAAATGGCCTAACCATAAAATTAAGGTACATAATCGGGTCGTCATGCAAATCACCATGTATGATCCGCATCATGGGCCCCGTCATCTTGGTCCGTTAACAAGCCTAAATGTAAACTGGCTCACTAGTAGATTCGGGCCTTTAATAGGCCGAGTAAACCGCCGGCTCTATTTTCCCAAGAAAACTCAATGGGCCTTTAGGAGGCTGAAAATTAAGTTGGGCCTGAAACGTGCCGAACAGCTCACGGGCCAGCAACAGGCCGAAATAGACCCCGGCCCATGAATGTGCCAATCAAATCATGGGCTTATAACAGGCCAAATTGTCTCGGTCCTTGTTTGGCCCAATCAGATTATCGGCTGCGAGCTGGCCAGATGCAAATCGGGCCGTAGTTAGGCCCAACTATATGACGGGCTTTTAACAGGCCGAAATTAATATAGGGCCGAAATGTTAAACGGGCCCTTAACAGGCCGAAACTAATATCATGCAAAATTACTAAATGGGCCTTTAGCAAGTGGGCCAAAAGCATAGCGTCCACTTGACGGGCTGAATCTGATATGGGCCATAATTTAGCCCAAAGCCTCTTAAAGGGTCGGACCTGATTTGGGCCGTAATTTGGCCCAGAACATGGTAGGCTTTTAACGGGTCGGATCTCATATGGGCCATTATTAGGCCCGAAACGTGGCAGGCCATTAATGGACTGGATCAAATATGGGCCGGCATTTGGGACAAAACATGGCAGCCAGTTAATGAGCCGGCCTACTAGGGTCCTCAAAATCTTGTGGGCCTATAGCTGGGACGGCCCATTAATATCAGCGAAATCTCATGGGCCTTTAGCTGGGCCGGCCCATTATGGTCCACAAAAATCTTGTGGGCCTTCACCTGGGCCGGCCCATTATGGCCCGCAAAAATCTTGTGGGCCTTTAGCTGGGCCGGCCCATTATGGCCTGCAAAATCTTGTGGGCCTTTAGCTAGGCCGGCCCATTATGGTCCGCAAAATCTTGTGGGCCTTTAGTTGGGCGGACCCATTTAAACTTTATGGGCCACTTTTGGGCTGGTCCATGTGTTAACATATCATAGGTGCATCTCGCCCATTGGATGAGTGACACCTGTGCCAACACGGAGCTGACACGTGTTTCCTACAGCCAATGATGATTTTACACGTGGAAAATTCCCATTGGTCCGGGCTATTAATGGGTTATCAGATCCAAAATCGTACCCGATAGCTTCACGGTGTTCCTTACGGTGGATGCCACGTGTCGGTCACCCTTGACGAAAGCACTTCTGTGACGCGCGATTTATCGTCATGGAAGTGGACACTTCCGTGATGATAATTTTGGTAATGTCATGGAACACTTCTACGACAGCACAGGTATGACTATCTTGAATCTGTCATAGATTTGTCATGGATGTACATGCATGACAGAAAACGTGACATACTGTGACAAACATGTATCATCATGGAAGTGTATTTTTTTTGTAGTGCTAATTGTAGTACTTGCTCTGAAGTTACTCTCCACTGTGTAGTCTAAAATGTCGGGCGTGCAGCGGGCGGTGCCCTCGGTCGGCGTGCCACTTTAATGGCGGAAGCAGTGAGAGGTCGCATCACCCTGACTTGCCATCAATGTGGAGCGGCGGGCTTAGCTGGCGCCGGGTGGGAAGCGTGTGCAGGAGAGGGGAGGGTTATTTGGTGGGCCAAGAAGGTGAGAAGCCAACTTGGGATCGGTCCGGATGGGGAAATATCATGTGCTCCCATACTCACTAGTTTCATGCATATGACACTAGTCTATGTTACTACTCCCTCCTTTCCGGTTTATAGGGCTTATCTCAAAATCTTAGTTTTTCCATTTTATAAGGATCAATTTAGTTGTTCCCCATCACAGGTTTAGATTTCAAGGTGCATTAAATAATTGCATGCAAGTAGTAAGAGAAAATTGACCAATGAATGTACTTTATGCATGCATGCATTGCAATTAATACAATGCTAAACATAAATTTTTGAGGAAAACAAGAGCACTAATTGGGTGCTTTTGCAAATTACAGAAAATATTCCACCACTCATCATCTACCTTGGTTGGTGAGATTTTCGAATTGAGTCCTATAAACTGAAAAGGAGGGAGCCCTATAAACCAGAAAGGATGGAGTAGTACAGTAATGTTATGATGGCTTCATTTATTAGCTTGTAGACTCATCTTGTCTTGGGAAACGCTATGTTACATTAACATATTACTCCCGTTACAACTTCTCATTAACTACTTGCCACATAAGAAAAATTTTCTTGGAGTGCGCTAAGTTACTCCCACTATAACTAGCCATACAAAGTGTGGGCTATGTAGAGGGCGTAGTAAGCAAGCTTCTCATCATTCTGCGAGTTGACATGACACATCCAAGTAGTAGTTTTTTGTTGAAAATGTACATCAAAGTACCAGTGTAGTAGTCTCCAAAAAGGGCCGACCATGTCCATCGCTACCATCCCATCTCGTGCACCATCATTGAGTATGTGCATGATTCACGTGCCATTCAATAAAAAAATTGCGTATGTTCTATTGAAAATTTTTAAAAACAAACACGCCATCGTGTCATGGTCGAACTTTGATTCGACCACGCGTGGTTCCCGACCCTCCACTAAGTGAACAACTTCCAAATGCGTCAAATTATCACGTGATCTGCCTCTTCATCTAGAAATGAGCTCCACCATATACTCGCGCGTGTGTGTTATGGAATGAGGCACAGAGTACGTGCGTCTCTGCGTGCAATTTTTCTCTTCGTGCACGTACTCCTATTTTGTGGGTGATTCGTGCACGTACTCGGCCAACGTTGGTGACCGTTGGTGAGTCTCACTTATCTCTACGTCTAAACATGTACATGTATGTCGGCGTACTGGGAACGGGGGTCCCCAGACTTGCCTGCCTGCGGCCCGTGGCGTGGCTGAGCAAGCAGGCCATACGGCCCATCTTCACCAACAAGGCATCCAAGACCCTCGCGAGGGGCCAAGACTCGCGAGGAGGCCGACATGAGACCTCCTTTGGAGCGGCCTAGTCAAGCAGGCTCATGAGGAGTGGAGATATCAAGGTGAGGCGAACCTCACGAGGCTCTCGTGACGTGAGCCATGACGATCGACACCAGGCGGGCGCCAGCACGCACAGCGTCCTTGTTTCCTCTTTGGTGCTAAGGAAACTAGCGCAGGCGAGTAGTACCGAAGCATCAGGCAAAGGTTGCCATTTTGGTGCAACAAGACCAAGACTAGAAGGACGGCAAGACGGAGGTCATCATGGAGCCCAAGACGGCGTCACCACCAGAGCCTTTCGCAGGCGCATACCACCTTTTGTTAGGATAGCTTGTACTAGCAGTCCCCCTTTAAATTAGCCTGCCATTGTTGGCTCCCTTCCCACTGAATATTTGGGAAGAGGACCAGGGCCTCTATAAGTAGGGCTAGCCACCACCATAGAAAAGGGCGGCGAGGAGACGGCATCTTAGATCACTCTCTCACCCACACAAGTTAGCCACACACAAGAACACCTCAACCTTAAGAGGCAGTTCTTCCCCTTATATTGTTCATCATCAGCCCAAGAGGCAATCCACCACCACCACACTGGAGTAGGGTGTTACACCACAATGGTGGCCCGAACCAGTATAAATCCGGTGTCTTTCTGTGTTGCGAGTTCGTCGAGTTTGTCTGCGAGATCTTAGCGAGCTAGGGCGTAGATCGGTAGGAGGGAAAGACTTCGTGCACACCCCAGTGTTCAAAGCATAAGGGTTTGCCGGAACCCCAGATCCGACATTTGGCGCGCCAGGTAGGGGTGCGCCTTAGCTTTCCTTCCGCCAGTTCGTCGCTCCGTCGCTCCATCGTCTCCATGGCGGACGCTCGCCGCGCTCGAGCTGAGCGTTGGGATGTTCTCACCGCCCGCGTTGCTCAGACAGCTCCCATCGGCGGGCCACCACGTCGTTCACCATCCCCCGCCGCCAATGCTGCCACCGGCCCGGTGGGGAACGAGCAGCAAGCGTCTTCGCTGCATCCTTCGGTGTGGCAGGACGGCCGTACCGCCACTCCATCACTGGCCCCAGCCGGTTCTTCGTCTCACGCACACCGCGCTCCCATGGAAGCACAGGCCGCACTCCTGGCCGCAAATAAGCTGATGCGCTACCGCCCAGTCGACGACCTCTACGAGGAGTGGCTCGACCGTGTCGTCGAGCTCGTCCGCGCCGCAGGGGGCTCGCCAGCACCGTCCCTCTTTGGGCCTCACCCTCAGCCAGCCACGGGCGACGAGGCCCGAGGCGCGCCTCCACCACCCCAGCCCAAAGACGGCGCCTTGGCACCAAGGCGTGCGGCCCCGCGATGCGATCCGCCAGGACCGGTGCCCACGCGCGAAGAGAGAAGCTGCCAAGAAATCCCACGGCCACGAGAAGTTGCACCCACGCTTCCCGCACTGCCTCGTCAAGACCGTGCGCCACTTGCGGCGGCACCGCGCGGACCTCGATAGGACCAAGCTCCACCTCCGAGGCAGGCCCCAGTAACCACGGCCGGTTGCCGCGCCTTCATCCCTGAGCTCCACAGCGTCGCCTGGCCAGGCAAGTTCAAGCCGGATCTGCCTCCTCGCTACGACGGCACCGCCGACCTCGCAGAGTTCCTGCAGCTCTATGAGCTGAGCATCGAGGCAGCCAACGGTGACGAGAAAGTCATGGCGAGTTGGTTTCCCATGGCTCTCAAGGATGGGGCCCGCACCTGGCTCCTGAACTTGCAGCACGGCTCGATCTCCTACTGGGACGAGATACGTGACCGCTTTGTCGCCAACTTCCAGGGCACTCATGACCGCTCGCCGGCCACGACCGATCTGTGCGGCATGAAGCAACAACCAGGGGAGACCCTACAGAAGTACATCCAGCGCTTCAACAACACCTGCCTCAAGATCCCCAAGGTCACGGATGAGGCCATCATCTCCGCATTCTCCGATGGCATCCGTGATGTCAAGATGATGGAAGAGCTAGCCATCCACGAGGAGCTCTGCATGTCTCAGGAGTTGTTCAACCTGGCGACCAAGTGCGCAAGAGCTGAGGAGGGGCGCCTTTCCCTCGTTGAGCTGCCAGCCGCAGGCACAGAGGAGAAAAAAGCCAAGGCCAAGGACGCGAAGCGCAAGGAAGCGGTAGTGCTAGCTGCGGAGCCCGACACCAAACGGGACAGAGATCAGCCCGAGTCATCCAAGGACAGCCGACCGTTCTGCGCCTTCCACAACCTGAACACCCACAACACCAGCGACTGTCAAGAGCTTCGAGCCCTATGGGAGGGATGCTACGGTTGACGACCCGAGCGCGGCGACCAGGGCTACGGCCGTGGAGGAGGACGAGGATGCGAACACTGGGACAACCGCGGCCCGCACTAGGAATGGTGCGACAGGCCTCGTGAGGACCGCTGGCAGGACCATCCTCACGAGAGGCCCTGGAGGGACCAGCCTCGTGAGGATCGCCCCCAAGGCAACACCGGTCTTCCTCCACTGCCGCCACCAAGAAGGAACGACGACCATCATCAGGACGAGGGGGCTGGGGGCTTCCAGGAGCCGCGTGCAATCGCCTGCATCTTGGGCGGCGCCCAGGCCCTAGCCTCTCAGCGCATCTTCGAATGATTCACTCGCGAGGTGAACGTGGCGCTCCCCAAGATTGAGGCCGCGCGCCCGCTCAAGTGGTCCCAGTGCGCCACCACTTTCAACTCGGCAGATCAGCTCAAGTGCGCGGCCACCGCCGGCATCCTCCTGATGTTGTGTTCCCCAATCATCAGCAATGTGCAGGTTACCAAGATTCTCATCGACGGCGGTGTAGGACTCAACGTCCTGTCCGTTGACACTTTCGACAACCTCCAAGTGACATATGAGTAGCTCCAGCCTACCAAACCTTTCTCGGGAGTGACCGACGGCTCCACCACACCGATAGGGCAGGCCCGCCTGCCTGTCACCTTCGGCACACGCGACAACTACCGCACTGAGCTCATCGACTTCAACGTCGCGCACATCCGCCTGTCATACAACGCCATCCTTGGGTATCTGGCCCTGGCGAGGTTCATTGCGTCCTGAAGATGCCTGGAAGTAGTGGGGTCATCACGGTCCCGTGTGAAGAGAGGGATGTGGTGTGCTCCCTCGAGCGCGCCTTCCAAGCTGCAGCAATCGACGACCCCGACAACAGAAGTGAGGGTCCTCCGGAGGCCATCCCCAAGAAACAGCAGCCGCGCCGCACAGGACCTCACGAGGATGGCGTCGCAGCAGGAGCCTCGTCAGGATCAGCGTCCGTCCCAGGGGCGCCTCCCTCCATAGCATAGGAAGGCGCACCCAGCGCCCTCCTTGTGTAGGGCTCGGGGTCTCTCTTCTGGAGGGCCTCAGACCTTGCCCACCTCACGAGGGAGGCGCTTGGGCACCACTTGGAGGCATGCTACGCGGCATGTTTTCCTCAGGAGAACATCGGGCAAGGTGTGCCCGCCACTCAAGAGTTCATCGCCAAGACCACACGGGAACTGCAAGACACAAGAGCCATGCACGGCGATAGCCGCTCACAGGGCGCGGCTCACCACCCAGGAGAGGGTGCCGAGCTGCGTGTCTACATTGACATTCCAGGGCTCAACAGGGCCGCGTCTCAGGAGCACTTATGGCCTTCACATGTGGGCCGTTGCGGAGGCCCGCTACACAGCTACGTTCGTATGCCCCTCGGCTTTCCGAGCGTGGTGTCGGCCTATCAGCGTGCCATGCGGCTTGACCTGGCGGCTCAAGAGGCCAGGTACCGCATCATCCTGGAGGGAATGGAGACGATCTTCAGGGAGCCTCCTGAGCCCCCAGAGCCTCCCGAGGCTCAGGGCTCTGGTGGCTCATGAGGAGTCGTTTCTTCGACGCATGCCTTTAGCTACACCAACTCTGCTTCGTCTACAGAACCAGGTGACATCTTCCAAGCTTGTTAAGCTTGGAGCGCCCCTTGGGCTACATCATTCCCAGGTCGTGTGGGTCCGTCCCTACGGCATGTATCCCATTTGCTTATGTCTTTAGCTTACCTTGCTGGGGGCGCCCCTCGGGTTGCATCATCCCCAAGCCGCTCGGGCCGGACCTAGTGGCATGTATCTTCCTGCATTTACCCAAGCTAATTTGCCTTCCCTGCTTAACCTGCCTACGGTCATCATCTGCTCGATCATTGCCTCCCATGGGGCCTCCTCACAGGCACGGCGCTGGTGCATGGGTCCGTCCCTACCACGTCGACAAACCTGAGCGGTCGAGCTTTGGCTCACGGCACGCCCCGCGCACGTCACCTCACCAGGCCCTCAGTGCCTTCATTTCATCCGGACCAACCAGCGGTAGGCTGACGGCTGTAACGGCAAACCCTGTTCTTCTTGTGCTTGTTCACAGGGACCCCGCGGGAAGGATAGCAGGCGGCACCGCGAGTCTCCTCTTCTCTCATGCAATTCGCTTGCGCGTTAAAAGGGGGCTCCTGAGCTTCGCGACTCAGGAGCTCTTACTGGCTCTCCAGCCCTCACCCCCTGGCCTTGACCACGGCATCGCGACTTGGCATACCAGCGGCGGCTGAGCTCGCTCGAGGGCCGGGACCTGAGGACGCAGAGCACTAAGGAGAGCATGGGAGGAGGGAAACTTGTATGGGCCGACCCGGCTATGCCGCACAAGTTGGCGCGCAGCCCCGGCGCAACGTCAGGAATCATCATGAAGTTCGCAAGATAAGTCTCGCCCTCGGATCGGCTAAATGTCTGGGCCTCATGGACACTCATGCCTTGCCGCAATCCCGTTGCGGCCACGTCAACTCCCTTTCTTCCCTAACCATGGCCGCTTGAGCGCGAAGGCGTACCTCCTAAGCATCGCACCTCAGGGGCTCTTACTGGACCTCGGGTCGCACACCTCCTGGCCTTGACCATGGCACGCGACCTGGCATACCAGCGATGGCGGTAGCCTGCCTAGGGACCAGGACATGTCGGTGTAGAGCAACAAGCTATCGCGAGGAAAGAAAGGGCGGACCGAGCCTTAACGAGACACGCGTTCATCAAATCTTCATAACAGGAAAGAGAAGCACAAAAGACATTACAGACCCTTAAATGCCCCCATGGGGAGCTTCATGATTCTTGGTAGGAAACAAAAGCTAAAACTGAGGAGGATCCTATCTACACCCCCCCCCCCCGTGGCAGACACCATCATCAATAGTGGGCTACGGGAGGCCGGCGCTAACCCCATCAAGATCAGCGGCGGCGGCGGCCGGACACGGCAGCACTGCTCCAAGCGCGGCGAGAGCTCGGGGGCACGTAGCTGTCATCGCTCGTCTCTGGAGTCTCGTAGAGCTCAAGAGAGCTGCTGGACTCCCAAGGGTTGCTGCTGCAGGAGTGATCGCGAGCGGAGCGTGCATCAGCCTCGCGCTCCTCTTCGGAGCAGCACTCCAGGAGGCGGCCCTCGGCATCAAAGACCTTGAAGAAGAGTGTGGAGACGCTGTCGTACTCAAGATGGATCGTGAGGGCTCCCCTCGCGCGGCAGACCTGCGCAATCTCACCCCAACCGCGGGTCATGAAGATCTTGTCGGACGGGACCGCTTCGATCTCCTCTCCAGTCGCAAGAGCGCCGCAGTCGGGGTGCTGCAACCAGAACTCGAGAGGCCCCCTCGGCGGCATCACATCGGAGAAGAACCGCAGGAAGCGGATCCAAGAGCTTGGCGGCATTGGAGCCCATAGCAACAGCTCACACGAGGAGTCCGCGGCGTGGATTCCGGGGGCGACGGCGTGCGTCGCCGTGGCGCGGCGACCCCGAGAACGGCACCAGCATCACTGCTCGTGGCCTCGCCCTCCTGAGCCCTCGGCTTGGGCGTACAGGGGTAGCGGGTACCCTGGAGGAGGCTGCTCACACCAAGGCCTCGCCACCACCTGCATCAATGCTTCTTCGCGGAGGTGGATCGACCTATTCTTCGGCGGGAGTTGCTCCGGGACATCCCGAGGGGCTTTCCCCTTTTCTTCAGCGGAGAACCTTCTAATAGGTGCCATTCGTGCTAGCAGCAAGCGAGGAAGAGATGGGCGACGGGGGCTCCGCCCACCACCCCATTTATAGCAAGAGAAGCCCAACCGGCACCTCCCACAACCGCAGGTAATGATGGTTTCCCGTGGGGAAGTGGAGATGCCCACGACCAATCAACCGCCACGCGTCAACCAAGGCCGCGGGCTTTTGGGGCCCGCGGTGCTCCGTGCTTGGCCCTTGGCTTCGCCGCAAAGCCAAGCCCAAGCGCACCTTGGGCCCGGGGGCTACTGTCGGCGTCCTGGGAACGGGGGTCCCCAGAATTGCCTGCCTGCGGCCCGCGGCGTGGCTGATCCAGCAGGTCGTACGGCCCATCTTCACCAACAAGGCATCCAAGACCCTCGCGAGGAGCCAAGCCTCGCGAGGACGACGACACGAGATCTCCTCTGGAGCGGCCTAATCAAGCAGGCTCACGAGGAGTGGAGATATCAAGGCACGGCGAACCTCACGAGGCTCTCGTGATGTGAGCCATGACGATCGACACCAGGCGGGCGCCAGCACGCGCAGCGTCCTTGTTTCCTCTTTCGTGCTAAGGAAACTAGCGCAGGCGAGAGTATCGAGGCATCAGGCAAAGGTTGCCATTTTGGTGCAACAAGACCAAGACCAGAAGGATGGCAAGACGGAGGTCATCATGGAGCCCAAGACGGCGTCACCACCAGATCCTTTCGCAGGCGCAGACCACCTTTTGTCAGGATAGCTTGTACTAGTTGTCCCCCTTTAAATTAGCCCGCCATTGTTGGCTCCCTTCCCTCTCAATATTTGGGAAGAGGATCAGGGCCTCTATAAGTAGGGCTAGCCACCACCATAGAAAAGGGGGGCGAGGAGACGGCATCTTAGATCACTCTCTCACCCACACAAGTTAGCCATGCACACGAACACCTCAACCTCAGGAGGCTGTTCTTCCCCTTGTATTGTTCATCATCAGCCCAAGAGACAATCCACCACCACCACACTGGAGTAGGGTGTTACACCACAACGGTGGCTCGAACCAGTATAAATCATGTGTCTTTCTGTGTTGCGTGTTCGTCGAGTTCGTCCGCGAGATCTTAGCGAGCTAGTGCGTAGATCGGTAGGAGGGAAAGACTTCGCACGCACCCCGGTGTTCGAACCTTAAGGGTTTGCCGGAACCCCACATCTAACAATGTACATCTGCATCTACATCTACACTACATCTACATGTACATCTGCCTCCACTATAGTACATCAAGTTTTTAACATGAGACCAGCCATTTTCTTGCATGACACGACCAGCCCGTATCGCTTCTTGCTCCTCATCTCTCTCAAAGTGCGTCCGGCAGGCGATTTTGCCGTCGATTGAGGTCGGTTCGCTCACACTCGGTCCCACATGAAAATAATACTCTGACCAGCGGACCATTGCAAGAAGTATATTTTTCACCCTCAAATGTAAGTTGATGGACAAATAACACCCCAAAGTCAATTTTGGTATGATTTTTACCCTCAAATCTCTAAAACCGGGTATATCACCCCCTTGAGCGGTTTTAGTGTTCACATGTTAGAGTTTAGGCGGTTTTGATTGTCGACTAGGAATTGACTAATTATTTACACTAATCAAATGGCAACGACGCTGTCGGAAGATGTTGGGCCAAGCCCAAGACAGGGCACGGGCACACGCGGGCTGGGCCACGCCAAATCTTGTTCCGTATCCACCGCGCTCTCCCATAACGGCACGCGTTGAATGCGGCATCGTGGGAGAGATCGTGGGTGGTTGTTTATTTGGAAGGCCGAAACGTCCGCCCCGTCCCTCTTTATAAGCAGAGGAAACAGAGGCAGTTCGTTCCCCCTCGCTGGTTGCTGCTACTCCTTCTTCACAAACTCCGCCGCTCCCCCCTTCTTCTCG
>NC_041386.1:312095653-312151124 GCF_002162155.2 Triticum dicoccoides
CACGCCGTCGACCTTCCCCACCACCTCCGCCATGGCCCCGAAAGCCGACAAGGGAAAGGGTGTGAAGTCGGCCGAGGCGCAGCGGCTCGCGGCGCTGCGGAAGGAGCGGGCGATCTTCACCCCCCAGCTCGGCGTGCAGGAGCTGAGGGAGTACTTCTACCTCTTTTGGGCGACGGAGACGCGTGCGCATCCGCGCACGAGGGTACTCCCGGCCGCTGCCTCGGAGTTGGCTTCAAATGGGTACCCGTTCTTCCCGCTATTCTTCTATTGCGGGCTCTGCCCGCCCTTCTCGGAGTTCTTCTGTGATATTATGAACACATATGGCTTCCGCCTCCTTGACTTCACCCCCAACGCTGTCCTGACCATGGCAGTTTTCGCACACTTGTGCGAAAACTTTGTCGGAGTCCACCCTAATGTTGCCCTTTTCTGCCACTTCTTCATACCTCGGGTAGAGAGAGGAGAGCCGCTTGCTGGAGGGATTGCCTGGGTCTTGAGAGTCGGCAAGAAAGAGGCGTACTTGGAGGGTGAGCTCCGCAGCAAGTGGGAGGAGTGGAGAGCGGAGTGGTGCTGGATCGTTCAGGAGAATCCGCAGCCCTTCACCGCCGTGCGCCAAACTCCAATAGTGCGCGGCAATGACTTGAGCAACGTGGCCCCGGAAGACGAGAGGCTGAAGATCACCATCACTAGGATTCTTCGCCTCAGGCTTGCCGGGCTCACCGTAGGTGCTGTCGGGGCAGATTTCCTCCGCCGCTGCATTGCCCCCCTGCAGGAGAGGGGAAGGCCCGCCTGGGAATTCAAGAATTTGGCGGACATCATGAGGCTGCGGCCGGGCCTCAACTACAACTTCACCGTCTTGGAGTTGGACGCAATGCTCTTGGAATTGTTCAAACGCGACCCCCAGCACCCATTCACACTGCCGAGGGGTGTAGTTCCTTTGTGCAATAACTCTTCGCTTGACCTGATCCGCGCCATGATGCCGTTGTGCGATTCACACGGCATCGTCCCAACTTGGCAAGAGCCTGCGGATGACGTTGTGCGAGCATTCTTTGACACCTTGGAGGAAGTGTCGGTCCACACTGACGAGAAGAAGAGCCTCACCCGTGAAACCACCGACGAGGAGCTGCAGCTCATCGCTACTAGGGCGGAAGAGGCTGCGGCCGCAGCTGCTGCGGGTGTGTTTGGGTTTACTGTGGAGGAGGCGGAGGTTGCAGAGGCGGCAAACCTTGCCGAACGCGCGGAGTTCATGGGCGAGGAGGAGCCTACCGGTTCCGAAGCCGAGTCGAGCGAGGCCGGCGAGGAGGAGGCTGAGCCTTCAGAGAACTTGCCGCAGGCGGAGCCCCCGGCCCCGCCAAGGAGGCGCCTTCGCAGGGCCGGGGACGCAGCGGGGCGGCAGCTGGCTCCACAGCCACCGAGCCGCGCGACGCGCTCTACCGCGGCAAGCAATGTTGCTGCGGGAGCGCCTCACGCAATAGCGGCAACTGGAGCGGGATCTTCCCGGGCCACTGCCACTGCCCCCGCCAAGCGGGCAAGGGATCCTACTCCTCCACCTCGCCGCACCGGAGGAGGTCCGGACTTCGATCTTTCCGCGCTCAGCTCCGACGAGGAGGAAGAAGAGTGAGTTTCTTTGGTGCTCTTATAATCCTTCAATCTTGTTGTTTATATCTTGTATCTGACTTGCTCCAATCTGGACTCCTTTCTTTTCAGAACACTGGCCCAGAGAGCGGCGAAGAGGGCCAAGGCCGCGGTGATCGTCATCGAGGATGACCCCATCGTGTCAGCAGGGGGTGGGCCCGAGACCACCTTGACGGATCCGGCAATCACCCCTCAGAGCAGCCCCCAGCGCAGCCCCCAGCGTAAGTTCATAGTTTAGCCTTCTGCTGTCGGGCGCGCTTGAGTGCTTTTTCCTTTGTTGATATCTTGCTTGTTGACTTGTGCAGGAGCAGAGCAGCCTCATCAGGAGCGCCCGGAGGCCGGTCCCGAAGCGCCACCTGCTTCGACTGCGCCGCCAAGGGAGGAGTCCCTGGCAAGGGAGCGCTCTCCAGCAAGGGGGGACTCTCCGGCAAGGGACGGCACTGCTGATCCTGCGGCGACCGAGGCCGCAACTGAAGATCTTGGCGCAGGTAATCCACTTGCCCAGAAACTTTCCCTTGGGTTCTGCTTCTTCCTTTTTCCTTTCTTGGATTTTTGATTGATTTTCCTCCCTTCTTCGTTCTTTAGACCCATCTACGGCTGAGCCAATGGAGACAGAGGGCGCCGGCGAGGAAGGTGCCGGTGCTGATGAGACCGCCGGTGAGGAGGCCGCCGGGGCTGCTGCTGCGGAAGCCGGCGAGGGGTCGGGCGATCACACTGACGATCCTGAGGCCGCAGGAGCGTCGGGCGCTGCACCGACCGCCGAACCCTCTGCCGCTTCTGCGGAGCCGGGCTCCGAGGAGCCCCAGCCCGGCGCCTACTTGCAGGCCGGTGACAATATCTTCATCAAGCTACCCTGGGCGTCGAGCTCCAGAGCGCCGGTCGAGGGGGAGACTTTTGACGGGGAGGTGCTCGCCTCTGCTGGACTGTCATTGGTTGACGCGCCCGGCACCAGCAGTGGCGAGCCTGAGGAGGAGCAGCTGCTGCGGAAGCTGCTGTCACTCTACCGCACCCGGCAAGCCAAGCTGGCTTCCCAGGAAGCGCTTGTCGCGAAGGCGGGAGTTGACATAGAAAAGCATGCAGAGGAGCTCCGGGGCCAAAATCAAGAAGCTCTCCGGTCCCTGGCGCAGGAGCGGGAGCGACTCGAAGAGGAGCGCACGGCCTTTCTTCTCGAGAAGGCCGAGGCTGAGGAGGAACAAAGGCTGGCTGCCGAGAAGCAATCCGCGCGGGAAGGTGAACTAGTGCAGCGGAAGGCCAATCTCGACAGCTACGAGGAAGAGCTCGCCGAGCGCGACCGAGCACTTGGCGGGGCGCTCAAGGAGGCAAAGGACGCCGCGGCAACTGCAGAGGCCGCCAAGAAAGAGCTAGAAGAGAAGGTGGCGCAGCTGGAGGCCGATATTGGGAAGAGCGGCAAGGAGCTTGCCGAGCTCAAGCGTGAGCGTGAGAAGGATGCTGCCGCCCATGGTGAGCTGCAAGGCCTTCTCGCTGAGAGGGGCAAGGAGCTCAGCGCCGCCAAGGATTCCAAAGCAGACCTGGAGCTGAAGCTGGTCACGCTGACGCAGACGCTGGAGGCCGCCAAGGAGCGGGAGAAGACCTTGTCGGAGAAGGTCAAGGCCGACGCGGCGCTGCTGGAGAGCATTGCAGTTACCTAGAACTCGTTCAGAGACACTGTGGAGCACTGGACCGAGGGTCTGGTGAACATTGCCGCAGTCATCAACGAGGAGCTGGCGCAGCTGGGGATGGAGGACTTTGGGTACCCTTCCGACAAGAGTCTTCAACCCAGCGCCAAGCTCAGCCTATTCTTCAAGGGCGTGGCGACGACACTCCAGCGGCTCCGGGAGAAGATCCCGAAGCAGCTGGCCGACAAATCGCACAAAATCTGCGCTGGTGTTCTCCAAAAGGTGCTGATGAAGGTGGCCTTCCGCAACCCAGGCCTCAGCTTCACCAACGTCCTCAGGTCCTTGCCGCCTGACGCCGATCTGGACGCACTCAAGGCCCTTGTCGCACCCATTGTGGACAAGGTGAGCGAGATCAAGAGAGTCGAGGGCGGACGCGTAGATTAGGCCGCCCACTTCTTCTTTTCCCTTGTTGCTGCTAATCATGTTATGAAAACAGTCTGTTAGAGCTGCGACAAGTTATCTTGTAATATAACTTTATTTTTGTTATCAATTGCAATGTTATTTCCTCTACTAGATTCCTTCCTTTGTATGTTTTTACCCTACGCTTCTAGGGAACTTGTCAGCGCAGGCGCCCGAGCCGCGAGCGCTAAGTGCGGAACTTCAGCAGCCTGCTGGCGGCGCTGCTTCCGACAAGAAACCTTGTCGCAACTAGATGCAGCACGCTTAAGCTGTTGAGCGGACTCGAAACAAAGTAAGGGCGCAACTAGCCACGAGTTGGTTCCTCCGCGCACAGGTTTTCCATACAAAGCAGGGTCGTTCGAGGAAGATAACTCAAAAATTTAAAAAGTGATTGCTCAAACTTTGGCAACTTAGCGTTTTTGTCATTTGCTTCCCGGTAAGGCAAGTCTTTGCTTGAACGACGCCTGGCCCATACCACAATCTTCTCCTCCCCCCCCCCCGGCAAACTTGTGTGCGAGAGAACCTTCTTTTCCTTTAAAAGAAAAAGAAAGAAGATAAAATAATAATATGGAGCTCTTCGGCTCGTTACTGCTTACCGGATGTAGGTGCTGCACAAAGTGTCAGATAATCGCATGCAAGAAAGGAACTAACACATGAAATGGACAAGCTGTGCGGAGCACATGGGGTTTTACTTATGCACGGGATCTGCGCCCGGCTTTGTACAAAGGATTACATGCAACAGCGGCAAGAGTTGTACAAAAGGTGGTTGCCGGAACGGGTTCCGGCAACCGCGCCTTATGGGAAAAACTTACGAAGATGTTCTATGTTCCAGGAGTTGCTCACCGGAGTGCCATCTTCGGTCTCAAGGCGGACAGCGCCAGGCCTTGTGACTCGTCTCACCCGATAAGGGCCTTCCCACTTTGGCGTCAACTTGTTGGAATTCTTGGCGGACTGAACGCGCCGAAGAACAAGGTCGCCTTCCTCGAAGCTTATGGCTTTAACTTTGCGGCTATGATAGCGGCGCAAAGCTTGCTGGTATCGAGCAGCTCGTACAGCAGCCTGAAGACGATCTTCCTCAAGGAGCAGCGCGTCGTCTTGCCGCAGCTGTTCTTGCTCAAGCTCATCATAAGCGAGCACTCGAGGTGATCCGTATACGAGTTCTGTGGGGAGAACTGCCTCTGCTCCATAGACTAGAGCGAAAGGTGTCTGGCCAGTGGCTCGATTTGGCGTCATTCTGATCGACCAAAGAACCACCAGCAGCTCCTCGATCCAGTTCCTTCCGCACCTGTGCAGCCTATCGAAAGTTCTGGTCTTGAGCCCGCGCAGCACTTCAGCATTTGCCCTCTCTCCTTGACCGTTGCTTCTCGGATGAGCAACAGAAGCGACGCAGACCTTGGCGCCAAGGTCTTGGACGTACTGCATGAAGGTGCGGCTCGTGAATTGCGTGCCGTTGTCGGTGATGATCCTGTTAGGGATCCCGAAACGGCAAACAATCGACCTGAAGAACTTGACTGCTGACTGTGCTGTCACCTTCCTCACTGGCTGCACTTCCGGCCACTTTGTGAACTTGTCGGTTGCGACGTACAAGTACTCAAATCCCCCGACAGCTCGGGGGAAGGGGCCGAGGATATCGAGCCCCCAGACCGAAAATGGCCAGGATAAAGGGATTGTCTGGAGAGCTTGAGCTGGCTGGTGTATCTGTTTGGAGTGGAACTGGCACGCTTCACACTTGGTTACTTGTGCAGTTGCATCCTGGAGGGCTGTCGGCCAAAAGAAACCTTGCCGGAAAGCTTTGCCGACAAGTGCTCTTCCGCCAATGTGGTGGCCACATATGCCTCCATGTATCTCCGCCAACAGCTTTTGTCCATCTTCCCGGCGAATACACTTCAATTTCACACTGTTGAGTCTTCTTCTGTACAGTATGCTATCGACAAACTGGTACATACTTGACTGCCGGGCTACTCTTTCCGCTTCTTCTTGTTCTTCGGGAAGTTCTCCTGTCTGAAGGAAGTGGACAATCTGCTGTGCCCATGCTGGAGCTTGTGGCTCGACAACAAGGACTGAAGGCGCATCTGCTGCTGCGGGAACATCCACTTCCACGGCAAGGACTTGTGGCCCTGCCGGAGCTTGATGTTCCCCATCAAGCTTGCCGGAGCAAAACTTTCGGGAGCGTCTGCTTCAACGGAACAAACCATAAGGCTTGCCGGAGCAGACTGCCCCTCAGCATCCTTGGTGTTGATCTTGGGGACTTTCTTGGCGGCGGCTTCGGGGAGCTCTGACGGAAAGTAGTCGCCGGAAACCAACTTCCTCTTCTTGCTTTGTCCAGTTGATGGTGTTACAGATGGTTGAGTCAACTTAAGCACAAAGATCCCTGGTTCCACAGGTAACTTTAGTGCGGCGCACTTTGACAGGCCATCAGCAATATCATTCTGAGCTCTTGGGATATGCTCCATTTGTAGGCCGTCAAAGTGCTCTTCTAGCTTCCTCACTTCATCAACATACGCTTCCATCAACGGACTCTGGTAGTTCTTGTTCACTTGTCGGACTACAAGCTGTGAGTCACCCCTGACAATGAGCTTCTTGATCCCAAGGTCTGCTGCGATTCTGAGACTGGCAAGCAATCCTTCATACTCTGCAGTATTGTTGGTTGCTTGCTCTTTGGGAAAGTGCATCTGGACTACGTACTTGAGGTGCTCTCCGGTGGGTGCGACAAGCAGCACGCCTGCACCGGCGCCTTGTAGCGAGAAGGCACCATGAAAGTACATCAGCCATTCTTTACTTGCCTCTTGGACGGGGATGCTCGTTTCTGGAATTTCTTCATCTGGGGTTGGCGTCCACTCTGCTATGAACTCTGCCAATGCTCTGCTTTGGATAGTTGAAGTGCTCTCAAACTTGAGGCCAAAGCTTGACAGTTCCAGCGCCCACTCGACAATCCTGCCCGTTGCTTCTGGATTTTGCAGTATCCTCTTCAGCGGTAAGCGAGTGACGACTGTGATCTCATGTGCTTGGAAGTAATGGCGCAGCTTTCTCGAGGCCATGAGCAGGCCGAAAAGCAACTTCTGCACACCAGAGTACCTTGATCTAGCCCCCTGCAGAAGAGAACTGACAAAGTAAACTGGGCGCTGCACCATTCTCCTTGGCATCTTATCATGTTCCTGCGCAAACCCATGTTTGTCGGGACCATAGCTTGTCGGCGAAGCCCCCTGCTTGTCGCTGGATGGATCTGCCGTGGTCGCTGGCTCATTATCCGCCTCCCTCTCCGCCACTAACGCAGCACTAACCACTTGATTGGTTGCCGCTATATACAGCAGCAACTTCTCTTGCGGCTTAGGTGCAACAAGCGTTGGAGTGGAGGACAGGTATCTCTTCAAATCCTGCAGCGCAGCCTCCGCTTCTGGAGTCCATTTCATTGGACCTGCCTTTTTCAAAATTTTGAAAAATGGCAGGGCGCGCTCAGCAGATCTAGAGATAAACCTGCTGAGAGCAGCCACGCAACCGGCAAGCCTTCGTACATCCTTGACGCGCTTTGGTGCATCGATCTGCTCAATGGCTTTGATCTTGTCGGGATTGGCTTCAATTCCCCGATGAGACACGAAGAACCCGAGAAGCTTGCCGGAAGGGACTCCAAACACGCACTTCTCGGGGTTAAGCTTGAGGTTGATCTTGCACAGATTTGCAAATGTCTCGTCTAAATCTTGAATTAGGGTCGCCTTGTTCTTGCTCTTGACCACTATGTCATCCATGTAAGCTTCCACATTTCTGTGCATTTGCGGCTCAAAAGCATGGTGGACTACCCTTGCGAATGTTGAACCAGCATTCTTCAAACCGAAAGGCATTCGTACGAAGCAGTACGTGCCACACGGGGTGATAAATGCGGTTTTCTCTTCATCTTCTTCTGCCATGAAGATCTGATGGTATCCTGAGTATGCATCAAGAAATGAAAGCAAATCACATCCGGTTGTGGAGTCAACAATCTGGTCAATACGCGGCAAGGGAAATGGGTCTTTGGGACAAGCTTTATTAACATCAGTGAAATCAATACAAAGTCTCCATTTCCCGTTAGCTTTGCGCACAACAATAGGATTGGCCAACCACGTGGGATGGAGTACTCCTCTGACAAGGCCTGCTGCTTCCAACTTCTTGATTTCTTCTGCGATGAATTCTTGGCGCTCTACTGCCTGCTTCCTGACTCTCTGCTTGACGGGCCGCGCATGAGGACAGACGGCAAGGTGGTGCTCAATTACTTTCCTGGGAACACCGGGGATATCATACGGTTACCACGCAAACACGTCGACATTCGCCCGCAGGAAAGCAACGAGCGCGCTTTCCTATTTGGGGTCAAGAGTGGCGCTGATGGTGAAGGTACCACCAGTGCCATCCTCATTGGTGGACACCTTCTTGGTCTCAGGTGGAGCTGCCATTGCCTTCTTACACTTGCCGGTGGAGCTCGATGGTGCGTCCTCGATGGTAGCGCAGCACTCCGAAGAGGTGCGCTTGCCGGAGTGGGCATCAGAGCTCTTGCCGGACTTGGTCTTCTTCTTCCCCCCGGGAGCTTCAGCGGCAAGTATCTTGCGCTCTGCTGCGGCTGCGGCTTCCCGGTAGATCTTGTCGGCACAGATAAGAGCATTCTTCTTGTCGCCAGGACAAAGATGACACTTATTGTGCCTGGCATTTTCAGTACATTGTACGCATAGTGAGAGGCTGCCATGAACTTGGCGAGTGCCGGACGGCCAAGGATTCCATTGTAAGGTAATGGAAAGTCGGCAACATCAAACGTGACCCTCTCAGTCATGAAGTTTAGCTCGCTGCCAAATGTTACCGGCAACGTGATCTTTCCCTTTGGCTTGCTCCTTCCCGGGTTGATTCCTTGAAATGTGCCGGTCTCTTCGAGCTCGCTGTCAGGGATCTGGAGTTTCTGGAGCACCACGGAGGAGATCAGGTTCAAGCCGGCCCCGCCGTCAACTAGCATCTTAGTGACCTTGAGATTGTAGATTGTTGGTGAAACCAACATCGGCAAGCACCCGACCGCAGTTATGCGATCCGGGTGGTCCTCAATATCAAAGATGATAGGCGTGCCGGACTATTTTAGAGGCTTGCGTGACTCGACGGGTGGTTCTGCTGCATTAACTTCCCGCACCCACTGCTTGAGCTGGCGGTGCGAGGCATGTAGAGAAGCGCCACCGTCAACGCACAGGACCTCTGTGGCTTTCTGGAACTCCTGCTCATCAGTCTCCTCATCATCCATATCTTCTTCTTCGTTATCATCTTCATCCTTGTCGCGGCCACGGGGAGGTCTGTCTCCTTGCCGCTGCTTGGCCTTGCCGCGGCGTCCTCCTCGGCCGGGACGTTTCTTGCCGGATCCACCAGCTCCTTCCTGGGCCTTCTCCTTGTCGCGCCGCTCGTATTCAGCTTTCTGTTGCTCAACAAGCTGCTCGACCCTCTTACAATTCTGAAGATCATGGCCCTTGGTACGGTGAATCTTGCAATACTGCTTGTTGGCACCGTCCTGCTTATCGGTGACCGCCACCTCAGCGGCAACCTCCTTGCCGGAGTCACTAGCTTTGGCTTCCTTGGCACTACCACCGTTGCCGGACTGCTCAACAACTAACACTTCTTTGCCTTTCCTCCTTCTGTTGTTCCGCCGCCGGTTTTTCCTTGTCGGGGCAGCATCTTCGCTGTCAGATCCTCCCGCTCCTATATTTTCTCCAGGGAGTCTCCTCCCTTCCTCAGCACGCGCACACTTATCGGCCAGTGCATATAACTCACTGACGTCCCTGATCTTGCACATCGCCATTTCCTCCCGCATCCTGCGGTTCCGCATGTTCTGATGGAACGCGCTGATCACCGCGGCAGGGTGGACGTCTGGGATGTTGTGCTGCACACTACTGAATCTCTGAATGTACTTGCGCAGGGGCTCTCCTTCCTTCTGGGCGAGCAGATGAAGATCACTCTCCTGGCCATGAGGCTTGTGTCCGCCTGTAAAGGCGCCGACAAACTGATGGCACAGATCAGCCCAAGAGGATATGGAGTTGTCCGGCAAGTGCATGAGCCAGGATCTGACGTTGGGCTTGAGCACCAGCGGGAAGTAGTTGGCAAGGATCTTGTCATCTCGTCCCCCGGCAGCTTGCACCGCGATGGTGTAGATGCTGAGGAACTCTGACGGATGCGTCTTGCCGTCGTACTTCTCCGGTACGTCTGGCTTGAAGTTCTTTGTACTGGGCCACTGGACTTGCCGCAGCTCACGAGTGAACGCAGGACAACCTACCGCGTACGGCAGATCGCCTGGTTCCCCTGCCGCATGCATGTCAACAGAGGGCCCAGCGCGCTTGTCGGATTGACGTCGCGCTTCTCTTTGGCGCTCGATGCGGGTTCGAGCGTCTTCTTGTTGTCGATCATGAAGAACTTGGCGCTGATCGCGACGAGCTCGTGGATCCGACAATGCAGTGGAGTCGCTGTCGAGGTGGATCCGGCGAGTCGGCGATCGTGGCCTTCGGGGCGGTGATTGCATGGTAGTTGCACCTCCGCCCGTTTCGTCGCCACCGGCTCGCGTCCGGCGGTCCTGCCGCGGCGGCGACGCGCTTGGCCGCCGTGGAGTGTCACCGTTGGCATAGCCGATGAGACTCTGAATGGTGGCTCTCCATTCGTCGATCTTGTCCGACGTCGGAGGGTAATCTAGGAGAAGTTGAGCTCGCGCCAAAGCTTTTGCTGGAGTGGTGGGTGGCAGTGGCGGACGGCACGAGGAGCATGACGTGCTCGAACTTCTAACTATGTTAGAAGGAGCAGTATCCCGTCCAGGCGACCGTGCCCCGCTCGTGCCAGCACGCTGGCGTGCATGCTGGTCTTGAGCGCCCCGAGATCCACCAGCTTGGTCTTGGGCTATCATGCGTATGGCACTGCTAGTGCCATAACGCTGTTGATCTTGCGCCTCCTGAGAGTGGCGTGGAACATGTACAGTCACCGAGGTTTGTGCAGCCTTGTTCTTGGACCTGGCGGCATCATGAGCTTCCTCGTTGACGTCCTTTCTTCCGCCGGCGTCCATCCCACCACTCGTTTGCTCCAACGGTGGCAGAAGTGATGTGGATGGAGCGGCTGTCGCCGAAGTCTTCTTCTTCGGTGGCATGTTGATGAAGGGAATAAAGATCTAGCTCGTGTGAACGCCGGATCTGGTTCACACAATCTCAACACCCCCTACCTGGCGCGCCAAAGATGTCGGGGAGAACTGATCCACGAACACCTATGGGGCCGGCGGACCAGGCCCCTTTCGGTTCGGCGGGGGGCGGAGGTCACACGAAGAGCAGATCGAGGCGAGGCACACGAGCAGTTTACCCAGCTTCGGAGCTCTCCGGAGAGATAACACTCCTACTGCTGCTTGTCTGGTTGTATTATCTGGTGTTCTTGCTCTCGAGCGAGAGAGTGTGATGTTTTCTGGGCTACGAATGAATCGAAGCAAACTGTCCGAGGCTCCGAACCGAACCCCCCCAACCCCTCCTACGTTGCGCATGGGCCTCCTTTTATACGCTAAAGGGGTCACCGACAGGTGGCAACGCAGAGGAGGGTAAAAACGTAAAAAGCGAGGTAGTTGATACAGTTGCTTGTACAGTGCATCCTACCTAACCCTAACGGAAGGGGACAAGGGCATTAAATGCCCGTCTGAGTCGCCCGAACAGTGCAGAAAAGGACCGTTAGGGGCGCCACCGTTCGCCACGATGGCGATCTTATCAGCTTCGCATGCCACTGCGCACCGCTGGCTGCACAGCCTCCCGCCACGCACGCCCGGAGAGGCCCCCAGAGCGACACGTTGGTGGATGCACTGGAGCGTGGGCGCAGAGTGGCCGCCTGCCGCGGCAAGCGCCTTGCCGCTGTTGTTATCTTGCCGGGTCCAGAAGCTCGTCGCTCACCGGGCCTCGGTGTACCTTGTTTAGTCTTCCCGGCAAGCTCCTCTTGCCGGGGCCGTGTTGCCTTGCCGGAGCGCGTGGCGCGTCACGGCAAGTTCCTTGGAGCGCCTTGGTTGGCCTTCCCGGCAAGCTCCTCTCGCCGGGGTCTTGTATCCTTAGCTTAAATACTTTGTTCTTGGATGGCTCCAAGGGAACCTTGGGGTATCTTGGCGTTCTCCCGGCAAGCCTTTGCCGCGGGGTGCTGCAACTGCCCGTGCACAATTTCGGGGTACTAGGGTACCCCTATTCTAGTACACCGACAGAAGACGCGGATGTCGTTGGAGATGTACCCAATGGACCCCGACCTTCCCTACGAGGAGAGGAGATCTTGTGGGTGCCTTTCAAGCTCAAGGGGTCGTCGGGCTACCTCGTCGGGTCGTTGCCCGTCTACCTCCGGTCCTTCAAGAGCCTCTATCATTGTCGCATAGCTCACGTGGCGCTCATTTGCAGGTGGGCGCTGCTAGCTAGGAGACATAGTTGAGTTAATCGAGGCCTACTTGAAAATCAATTGTGTCCTTGGCCTAAGCTCCAGCACTACTAGAAGAAAACTCCTGCAGAGGAGGTCAATGAGAGGCAGCACCGTGCTACCTACATTGGTCGTTTGATTCATAGGATAGAATGCTATAAGATTTTTTCCCATGTAATCATGTGTTAATTGGCAATCTAGCATCCACCCAACTTTTTTTTCACTTCCTTTGTTTTTCCTGTGTCAAACACTCTTGTTTTTTAGGGGAACACTGTGTTAATGATAGGGGATTCAAGTGGACATGCCACTCCAATCCTTTATTTTTCTTTACAAAGAGAGTACTTGCTGCTGCAAGAGCACTGTGTTAATGATGTGCCGCTACAAGAGCCGCCAATATTAATTAACCATGCAGTAGTTCATTAGTAGTACTAGGTTAGAAGGTGACCTTGCGCTTGGCTCTTCTCCTCTTCAGGAAGTCGAACAATAATGATGGTACTACATTAGTACTTCTGGCAATCTGAAACCAAATGAACTGTTGCACGTCCACCGCTTGTAAGAAAAAGGTTCTCCTCGTGCTACGAGCCACCGCGCATGCACTGGCGAGGGAGCTCATCGTTCTGCGAGTTGACCAGACACATCAAAGTCATTTAGTACTCTCTCCAAAAAGGGTCGACCATGTCCATGGCTACCATCCTGTGCTCCGTCATTGAGTACATGCACTATTCACGTGCCATCGAGGAGAAAAAATATTGGGTATTACTAGGTGCCATCGAAGTGCACGACTCACTTACGCACTGCTTATCTCCATTTTCTTGCATGACACGTGCACATTGATGCTAGATTTCTTGCGTGTTGGCAAAAGGATGAACAAAGCTCACGTAAAAAAAGTGGAAGAACATAGGGCCTGTTTGGTTCCCAGCCTAAGGTTGCCACGTCTAACCTTAGTCATGCCACAACGTCTTAGACATGTGTTTGGTTCATTTCCACACTTGTGGCTTGCCACACTTCTCTAGTTATATGATCCACATGTCATAGGCTCAATTTTTTGCCAAATTTTGCCACACTTGTGGTGGCCGTAGCCACACTTTTTGTGGCAGCTACACTTTGCTTAAGGTTAGTTGTTTGGTTCTAGGCCTAGCACTGCCACACTCCGCCACACATTTTTGCCAAGCTTGCCTAAGGTTAGTTCATCGAAATGAGAGCCACAAGTTGGCAAGCCTAAGGGAATCTTGCCATATTTTTTGTGTGTATGTCATGTGGGGTCCAAGTGTGGCTTGACTAAGGTGTGGCTTGAACCAAACACTCACTTCATAGATTCTATCCTCATAGATTCCCGACGACCGAGAAGGAGCAAGGAGCCTCGCGGTAGAGCGTCTTCCCTCATAATATTTTATATTACTCCCTCTATCAAGGTGAATAAGTCATCTTTGGTTGTGCACCGGGACCAAGGAGGGAAAAAACAAGACAACTTATTGTTTATTTGCTAATTAATAGCATTGCATGCAATGAACTAACCACTGCATGTCGTGTTTGGTAGTCTCAAGTTATTGAAAACATGCACGCCCACATATCTTATTGGTTGATATGTCAAGAAACAAGAATGTTTATTTGCTAATTAATAGCATTACATGCACGCCCGACGAGCGAGAAGGAGCAAGGAACCTCGTGGTGGAGCGTGTGCACTCATAATATTTTATAGTATTTAGCGATATAAAATCAACCAATCATCTCCACAGTAGATCGGAAGAGTACGAAACACAGCAGCCCACACTATCACCATATTTCTTGGCCTCTGTGCGACACCTAGCTCTAGTAATCCAGCAGCCCGTACCGATTTTCGCTCCTCGTCTCTCTCAAAGTGCGGCGGGCTGGTCTTTTTGCTGTCTATTGAGGTCGGTTTAACTCATCACATGTTAGCGACATGCCAAGCGCATTCTAAAAATTTACTATACTCTATTGTTATGCCAAGAAAAGGAAGCAATTTGACCGACTGACCAAACAAGACAGGCGTGTCGTGCCGTGAGTGGGTCCAGTTTCTCGTTTTGAACTTTTTTGGTGTAGTAGTAACACTTGGTTTTGACTATTGATAAGATTTTATACAGGGCCTAATGTATTCTTTGAGGATGCCTTTGACTATTGATAAGATTTTATATAATTTGAAAATTATATCATTTGAAGATCCTTTCATGTTACGTTTAAAAAAAGATACTTTCACGTACGAATTTGACTGTATGCTTTGAGCAACTTGCATGTCTTATATTGCTCATGTTTGGATACTCTAACTTAGCTAGAGGTTAGACTAACTCATGACTAACCCCGAACTAATTGTAGCCAAAGAGGTGTTTGGGTGATAAGGTTAGATTGACAACAAATGCACTTGATGGAGTGAGAAAAGTGATTTTTCAGTGGGCCCAATGAGAACTATCTCCAATTATCACCTCTTGGGTAGGATAGTTTTTTTGGTGGGTTTGGTGCAACTTGCTCCAATTTAACCCTTGTGCTTGGATACTTTAGGGCTATTTGAGCCCCAACTAGCTCAAACTAACTCTAACCCATGGATCCAAACAGGGCCAAAGTTTGTCTCGAAAATCGCATTAAGCCCTGTATACATGGACAGACGGAGTACATGATACTAGCAAACACTCACCATTAGTAGTAGTTCATTGGTTGGTTTCAATTTTTGATTCAGTTGTTGTGCTGCTACCGTCCAACATTCGTGTGTGGTTGTTTCTAGAGTAAAAAAAAGGAGGTACTAGTACTTACTGTGGGAAAGGTGAAGTGATCATTGCTTCGCCCAAGCAACTTATTACTATGGGAATATGGAAGTACCAGTGGATTCAACAAACAGAGAAATGATGGTTGCTATGTCCGAGCAACTTACTATGGCAAAGGTAGGGCTCTATAATTTGACAACTCACTAGTCATTACTACTGCGGTGCAACGACCGGGTGAATATTTCCCTATAGTTGTGCACCAATATTGCTGCATGGCAGGTGGAGCCGGATCAAGGATGTCCGCATGTCAGCGAAATGAAGTTGAATTGTTTCTGGCATTGCTATCAATCCTTCAGGATTTGTTTATATGTACGTATAATTTTAATGAAATTGTACTGTGATGCTATGAATGTTTCAACTTTGGTTCCCGCAGGAACAAAAAAGGTTTCAACTTAATATTCATGTGTCCTCTTGCCTCAAGATTATCTCGTTACAACATTCCATCAAATACAAATGAAACTACCATGGCTGCTAATGCATCTCAATGGTTCGCAGATCAGCGCCAATATTCACGTCACAACTAAAGACAAAGTTGTGAGAAGGTGTACAAATAAACAAAAAAAATAATTGATAGATGTTGTTCATAGGCATGGCTCCATTTCCTGTGTTCGTTGCTTGGCAGCTAGTTTCACCCAGCTCTGTAGCTAAAAAAGAGGTGTATGGAGGACATCACAATCCGATCATTTTGTGCAGCTCCACTAAAATCGAGCTGACCATCCATGTTTGCAAACGTATCAAGTCAGTGTGATTACAATAATAGTGGAACTAGATGATGAAACATAACACACACAAATAGAAGCTAATCACCTCTGTGATCTCTCTTTCAGACTAACTACTTGTTGGAGAAGATTAGGCACAGAGTTGGATGAGGAGGATAGCAAAACCAATCTCCCTTTCTGCAGTCCCACAGAAATGTAAAAACGTTGCTTGTGTGACATTTTGGCGGGACTGCACAAAACACTCTTAAAAAAGTGATTTGTGCAGTTCACCAAAAGGTCGCAATAGCAACGAGGTGAAATGGACAACCCTGTTTGTAAAAGGAGGTAGAAAGGAAACAATTACTGCCCAATAACACGAGTTGAAGACACATACGCCGACAAAAAAGAAGCATATTCCATGTAATAAGGGAAAGATAGCAGCATGGTGGTTTATCAAAAATGGTTTGAGGAAGAGATTGCTAGATAGAAAGTACATCGGCCGAGATACGTGTTTGTACAACAAACCCTGGGTCTGTTGCCTAATCGTGCACAAGCAAAAGATCAAGATTGAAGCACCAGCTCAAGATAGGGATTGAAGGCCCAAGAGATTTAAAGAACCTGTATGCAACCAAGGAGGACCAAGGACGAGTCATAGAACAAGATATCTGTGAGGAAAGAGCCTCCCTCGCCGGGCACGCGAGCCCGGTGTCGGTCTCAAAACCGGCGGATCTCGGGTAGGGGGTCCCGAACTGTGCGTCTAAGGCGGATGGTAACAAGAGGCAGGGGACACGATGTTTTACCCAGGTTCAGGCCCTCTTGATGGAGGTAAAACCCTACGTCATGCTTGATTATTCTTGATAATATGAGTAGTACAAGAGTTGATCTACCACGAGATCAGAGAGGCTAAACCCTAGAAGCTAGCCTATGGTATGATTGTCTGTTGTCCTATGGACTAAAACCCTCCAGTTTATATAGACACCGGAGGATGCTAGGGTTACACAAGGTCGGTTACAAAGGAGGAGGTATGCATATCCGTATTGCCTAGCTTGCCTTCCACACCAAGTAGAGTCCCATCCGGACACAGGACAAAGTCTTCAATCTCGTATCTTCATAGTCCAACAGTCCAACCAAAGGATATAGTCCGGCTGTCCGGAGACCCCCTAATCCAGGACTCACTCAGTAGCCCCTAAACCAAGCTTCAATAACGATGAGTCCGGCGCGCAGTGTTGTCTTCTGCATTGCAAGGCGGGTTCCTCCTCCGAATACACCACAGAAGAGTTTGAATACAAGGATAGTGTCCGACCCTGCAAAATAAGTTCCACATACCACCGTAGAGAGAATAACAAATCTAATCTGCTGACACGTTTTGGCAGCACGACATCACGCCATGGCCCGGTAATTATTCGAACCGTTTTTCTTTAACCAGCCCCGCACATAATGCGAGGCGGTTTCTTGACACGTCTTGTCAAAGCAGAGATCGTGTTCCCCTTATTACGGGATTCCCATCAATACGGGCGTGCGTAACCCAATCGCACCACCAATTACGGCGCTTGGGGGATAAGCGAGTTTTACCAGGCTGCTGGGGGCGCATAGTTTCGTCCGCCCTTATAAAGGGATAAGGTTTCACCTTTTTCTACCCATGCCTTCTTCCTCCTTGCTCATCCATTCTCGCGCACTCGAGCTCCAACGCCCAAGTCCACATCCTTCTCCTCAACTCTCTCCAAACATGTCCGGAGCAGGAGGCAAGTGGATGGCCTCCTCCGTCACGGAGGGACACATCAAAAAGCTACATGGAGCCGGATACTTAGCCGCGGATATCACACACCGGCTGCCAGCCGCGGGGAAGGTCGTCCCTACCCCAGAACCTCACAAAAGGGTGGTTTTCCTCCCCCACTTCATCCGCAGACTGGGGTTTATCCTCCATCCATTCGTTCACGGCCTCATGTTCTATTATGGGCTGGACTTTCATGATCTGGCCCCAAATTTCATCCTCAACATCTCAGCGTTCATCGTCGTGTGCGAGGCTTTCCTCCGCATCCGGCACCACTTCGGCCTGTGGCTGAAGACCTTCCATATCAAGCCGAAGGTGGTTGGCGGCCAACAAGCGGAATGCGGCGGAGCCATGGTGGGCAAAATGCCCAACGTTATATGGCTTGAGGGCTCCTTCATGGAGAACATAAAGGGGTGGCAATCGGGGTGGTTCTACATCACCGAGCCGCGCGACACCAACTGGGTGGCAGCCCCCAAGTTTCGATCTGGAATCCCCATGCGGCTCACTTCCTAGAAGGAGAAGGGCCTGTCCTGGGGTTCATTGGTGGAGCTGGACGGACTCCAGAAGTGTATCCGGAACATGATAATTAAGAAACTTAAGCTTGTCAACATAGTCCAGGTCATGCTCTTCTGCCGGATCCTCCCGTGTCAACAACGGGATTTCAACTTATGGGAGTTCCACCCAGCCCAGCACCAGACTCTACACGAGCTCTTCGACACGACGCATAAGAACGTCTGGAGGGTGCTGTTCAAGGGCGCCGAGGTCCCTCCTTCTCTTACCGAGGACCGCAGGCTAAGCGCGAAGCGCCCCGCGAATTCGGTAAGTTTTGTACATCTGGTAGGATATTTATTTCTCATAGCTTAACCATGTGCGGGGTCTGAGCTCCCATGCCTTTGACAAGACTGGGTGGAGACATCGGAGCAGATTAACTGTCCGGCCCCTCTGCCCGAAGACCCTGCGGACGCTCTCCTAACGGAGATGTGGACTCCGGCTCCTTATGAGGTGCCGGAGAAGACCAAGAAGAAGGCCAAGGGAACCCAAAAGAGTTCCTAGAGCCAGGTGGTATCGGACTCATCGTCCGATAACACCGAGACGCACTCCTCCCGTGAAAACGAGGAGAAGGAAGATGAAGATTCTCCCCCTCCAGCCGGGGGAGACAAGAAAAGGAAGGCCGCCCCAACCGGGGAGGCCGAAGGGTCCAAGAAGGGAAGGACTCTCCTTCCGGACTGCTCCACCACCGCCGCTGACGGCGAAGACGAGTGGCTGCTCAGGGCCAAGCCCCTGGCAAAGTCGTAAGTATTCGGGCACCAGAGTAACTCATAGCATACTTTTGTTGCACTGCTTATCCTAACGTCGAATATGATTATGCAGTCCGCCCCAAGACCGTATCGACGTATCATCGTCGGATGGTTCCTTGGACTCGTCGGACATGAATAGTGATACACTTCCAACCGCCTCCTCTCCTTGCCCTACGGACAATGCCAAGGTGTTGTCTCAAGGGGCACCGAGCCAGGGGGAGACAGTCCTGGAGGCGCCTCAAGGCAACCTTCCAGACTCCAAGAGCAAAGGGAGCAAGGCTCCTAGGGGCTCCAAGTTCGGCCCTCAGCCGGACACCGCGCCGGAACCTCCAGTGGTTCTGGACTCGAGCAGGCGTCCCTCTTCCAAGAGGGGCAAGTCGTCCGTGCCGGTGACCTCTATCCAACCAGAGGCACCGGACGAACTGCTGGGAGCGCTTCGCGGTGCTTCCATCGATGAAGAGCACCGCACTATTATGAGTGCGGTGGTCAAGAAGGTTCGGTCCGCTAAGAGCGGACTGACTAAAGCCTGTGCCAGCCTTCTAACAGACTTTGAGGTAAGTATATAAAATATAGGAAAAATATTACCGCATAGACAGTAGCCCCTGATGCTCTGTTTGGTGTTCACAAAGAAAAGCCGAATACATGATCAAATAATATCTGCAGGAGTCTAATATAAGTATGTCTATATGTGTATGCAGGCTTCGCTGCTGACCTCTGCCGCACTGACTGCGGAGGTCGCCGCACTGAAGCAGAACCTCGAGTGGTCCGAGAAAGAGCTCGGCCTTGCCAAGAGGCAGCTCGAGGAGAACAAAGGTAAGTAATGCCTTGTCCATATATATATATAACAAAGCGGCCAAGGAGCGCACCGAGCGGGAAAAACAAGAGGCACGGGTGGGTGAGGTGCAGCAAGAGCTCCAGGCTCTCGTGAAGAAGCACGAGGCTTTGGAGCTTGACTTGAAGATGCGAGAGTCCGAGGTTGCCGCAGCCCTCGAGAGCACAAAGCATGCCAAGGCCGAAGCACAAAAGGCCCTCCAGGAAATTGAGGCGATGAGGAAGATAGTGGCAGGTAAGGCATTCAATATGCAAAGCAAGCATGTGAAAGTAAATTACTTGTTACTTACCCGAGTCCGGAGCTCTCCAGGAGCATTCGCAGATTTGCCCTGCAGCGTGTCGGATGCCGCGAAATATTACCAGGCCGAGGAGGGAAGCTCGACGGAGAAGTTGTTCTGGTCTCAGTATACTGGGATCAAACACCCGATGCCTATGAGTGACCAGCTGAAGCAACTGGTCGAGCTGCACAAGGTGGCCGAGCAGGCCATGAGGGGCCTTATAATCTGGATGTGGCCTGGCGACTCCCTTCCCAACAGCTACTTCGGCCTGGTGAGGCGGCTTGTAAATGCCTGCCCATGGCTGGAAGTCATAAAGCGGTCCGTTTGCATTGAAGGTGCACACCGGGCCTTTGCCCGTGCGAAGGTGCACTGGGCCAAGATGGACGCCGAGAAGCTGGTGAAGGAGGGGCCGCCGCAGGGCAAGGAGCATCGCCACCCCGAAATGTATTATGAGGGTGTTCTGAAGGGTGCCCGTTTTGTGGCGGACGAGTGTGCGAAGGATGTAATTTTGAATGAACTTGCTCGTGTGATCCTGTACTATGAAAATTTGTTCATATGCACTATGCAACACTTGTTTGAATTTAAAATATTACCTTCTGTGCGGTTGTTTATCAAATCTGAGAGATGACCAGTCGTCGGCTTCTGCCCCCATGCCACGAGTGCTGGGGTGTTCGGGATAAACCCGAGCACTCTTTTTCCCATTGTTGGGTCCTTCGAGGGAGGTGCTCAGCACAACGAACAAGGCAATGGGACTATAATGCTTTATCACTCTCACTTAGCCATAGAAGTCTACAATTTTAAATTTTGGCGAAGCCCCTAGTATTCGGAAGGCCGAATTCGGGGCGCTATACACGCCTTAAGCCGGACAAAGCCGACTCCTCGCTCTAAGCGGCATAAGTATTTAGGGACTCGAGACCTCTCGAACAGCGACCAGCTCTCGCCTTATCATGACAGTCAGTTTTAGCTTTCTCTACTGAGGTTCTTAGCCTAGATGAACCGGGGCACAATCGCAGTAGTTCTCCCAGTGCTACCTTAGCCAATATAGCGGAACGTAAGGTACCAAAACATGGGAGCCGAGAAAACCCAACTATTGACCCAAGACATGATTCGGAGCTGATGCATATAATGCTATAAGTTCGGGGTGCCGCACTGTCGAAAGTGTTCGGACTTCTCATGCCGTATTATGGGGTACGCTTAAGCCCCTGGCGTATTGGCCGTACCAGAGTGTACGGTTGCTGAATGTCATGAATGAACATATATATATACACATATATATACTAGCACATATGCTCGTGCGTTGCAATGGAGAAAATTGATGTTTTGCACAAGCATAATGTCCCACAATATTGGATTCATTATGAAGAACATGTTGCAACGCAACGTCGCCCTTCTACAAAATGAACATAAAAAAATACGTTGCAATTTAGTCGTGTTCATATTTTCTTTGCCGGGCATAATCTCCCACTGATTCCATTTAAGTACAATCATTTTTAATGGCATTTAAGCATAACCCTTTCATTAATTACCATGAAGTCCTCACCCGCTTTAGTCTTCCCCCTAAACATGAGCCTTGGACCTCACCCTTCCCCATCTACAGGAATGAAGAGCGATTTGTGCGAACCCTGGGCTCTCCACCTCGCCGTTGCCGAATCGGCGTCTCCCTCGCCCTCCGCCAGCCGCTCCGGCGGCGGGAGGACAGGGAGGCCCGATTTGCAACGTGTACATAGTGTAGGCGTGCCTAGGGAGCCAGCCGGTGGCGGCACGACTAGATCGGCTTTTTGTGGGTGTTGGTCTCCCCTTCGACGGCGAAGTTCCGGTGGAGCTCCGCTGTGGACCAGCTCCTTTCTTTGTGCTTGCTGCTCGGTGAAGCGGCCATGCACAGTTCGCCCGTGCTGGAGATCGAGGGATGGCAATTCCGACGGTTGAAGATCTGGAGAAGGAAGGCGATGTTGAGCGGTGCGACAACGACGACAGCCATGGGTGTAGGTCCTCAGGGACCGTTGATCGGAGACTTCCCGTTTTGCCTGGGGGCTGCTTCGATCCAAGGCATCAGTGAGCAGCCGCAAACGGTGCATCATCGGCTCGTCCACGGTGCCGGTGTAATCGGGTTGCAAAGGGGCTTGGTTGTAATTTCCTTTTTTGTGTGGACCTTTCTGTAATTTGGTCGTTTTAATATCAACTCCTTTTCTCGCAAAAAAAATTAAACATGATGACTGCCACTCGTATATTTAGAATGAGGTTGGATTAGTAAATATGAAATGTGCATAAGTCTTTGGTTGTTATATCTAAGAGATAGACAAGAGGTCTTATGTTTAATTCCCACAATGTTGATTTATTTTGACCCAATTATTTTTCACGGTCTTTCTATGAAAGCCCATAAAAGCCCCATCAACATACAAGTACCTGGCCCAGATCGCTGAATGTGTGTAAACCAAACGAAAAGGACTAAACCAAACCAAGAATACGTATTCCCTTTAATAGTAGGTATAGATAAAAGAAGAATAGAGAATGCGATAATAGTCTAGTGCTATGCATTGTTTATTCAAAAAGGTGTGTCGAAGCAGAATGATACAAGTAGTGCGATAAGCAAAAAGTAGGACTATTTGACATATCCCCTCCAAGGGCGAGCTGAGGAATGGTATTTAAAGCAGGTATTTCACTCGTTATCATAGACCACCTATGATTTCCTTGATGCGACGTAGCTTTCTGCCTCCTTGGTTGTTGTATCATGTGTCCGGCAATCGTACTGCCGGACGGGGCTTCCAGAGATTAAAGTCCTGAAGGAAAGAAAAATAATAGAGCGGGAAGCCCCTAGTGCGGTTGAGCCGCGTCTTGGGGCGTGCCGTAGTCGTGCCCCCCCTCCCCACCTGTGCACATGGTATTTTCAATGCGTAATTATGTACGCGTGGCACGGATTTCACCGTTTCGCTGGGACTGGGGTGGGGGCCGCATTGCTATGCGAGCTCGGAACGTGCCAGGCGGTCTTGTTGCCGATTACTCCGGCGCGCTTGAAGGTGTCCGGGTCCTTAATCGCCGAACTGGTGGATTGCCTTAAGAGGCTGCTTTGCGCTTCTGCTCCGAGGGCCACAGTGTGCTCCTCCGTGCAGAGAGAGCGCTCTGTGTTTCCATTGACTGTGATGACCCCCCAAGGTCTTGGCATCTTGAGCTTGAGATATGCATAGTGCGGTACCGCGTTGAATCTCGCAAATGCGGTTCGCCTGAGCAGTGCATGATAGCCACTGCGGAACGGGACTATATCGAAGATTAACTCCTCGCTCCAGAAGTTATCTGGGGATCCGAAGACCGCTTCCAGTGTGACTGAGCCTGTGCAATGGGCCTCTACACCTGGTATGACGCCTTTGAAGGTCGTTTGTGTGGGTTTGATCCTTGAAGGGTCTATACCCATTTTTCGGACTGTGTCCTGATAAAGCAGGTTCAGGCTGCTGCCGCCGTCCATAAGGAATTGAGTGAGGTGAAATCCGTTGATGATTGGGTCTAGGACGAGTGCGGCGAATCCACCATGAAGGATACTAGTGGGATGGTCCCTGCGATCGAAGGCGATCGGGCAGGAAGACCATGGGTTGAACTTCAGGGTGACTGGCTCCAACGCATATATATCCCTTAACGCACGCTTCCGCTCCCTCTTGGGTATGTGGGTTGCATATATCATGTTCACCGTCCGCACTTGTGGGGGGAACCTCTTCTGTCCTTTGGTGTTCGGCTGCCGGGGCTCCTCCTCGTCATCGCTATGTGACCCCTTATCTTTGTTTTCGGCATTTAACTTGCCGGCCTGCTTGAACACCCAACATTCCATGTTGGTGTGGTTAGCTGGCTTGTCGGGAGTGCCATGTATTTGGCATGAGCGATCGAGTATTCGGTCCAAACTGGACGGGTCCAGAGTGCTTCTTTTGAATGGATTTTTCTGCTGACCGGGTTTAGAGCCTTTGAATCCGGCATTGACTGTCGTATCCTCGGTATTGTCGATGTTGATGCGGCGCTTGTGTTTGTTGCGATGCGACCTGCCATTGCTATCCTTGGTATCCGAAGTACCATGGTTCTTTGATATGTTATTGCTGCGAGCCAGTCAGCTGTCCTCTCCCGCGCAAAAGTGGGTCATGAGTGTCGTGAGAGCTGCCATAGATTTCGGCTTTTCCTGGCCAAGGTGCCGGGCGAGCCACTCGTCGCGGATGTTGTGCTTAAAAGCTGCTAGGGCCTCTGCATCCGGACAGTCGACGATTTGATTTTTATTTGTCAGGAACCGTGTCCAGAATTGCCTGGCTGATTCCTCTGGCTGCTGAATTATGTGGCTCAAGTCATCGGCATCTCGTGGTCGCACATAAGCGCCCTAGAAGTTGTCGAGGAATGCGGCTTCCAGATCTTCCCAACAGCCAATGGATTCTGCTGGCAGGCTGTTGAGCCAATGCCGAGCTGGTCCTTTGAGTTTGAGATGGAGGTATTTGATGGCGTGTAGATCGTCACCGCGGGCCATGTGGATGTGCAGGAGGAAGTCCTCGATCCATACCGCAGGATCTGTTGTGCCGTCATTTGATTCGATATTTACGGGTTTGAAACCCTCTGGGATTTGGTGATCCATTACTTCATCTGTGAAGCATAGGGGGTGTGCAGCACCTCTGTACTGGGCTATATTGCGACACAGCTCAAATGAGTCTTGTCCGCTGTGTTCGGCCTGGCCGGATTTACTTTTACTGTATCCAGCGTGACGGTTATCGTCTCACATAGTGGCACGCCCTCGTGATCCGTAGATCAATCTTGCGTGCTTTCCTTTGCCCTCCAATATGTCTCGCAGGTCTGGCGTATTTCCCCATGCCTTGACATTTTTATTTGAGTGGCGTCAGGTTACGGGCTGAGCTTTTGGCTGAAATGCCTCTCTGTTGCGGCCACGGGGTGGCCGATCAGCCGCGTCATACACTGGAGATGCAGGTTTTGGTGCTTCCTCCTCTAGTCGGGGTAGCAACCTACGCTTTGGGTAACTCTTGGAGGGACGTTCGAGTTTATATTCCTCGGCCGCAAGGACTTCAGTCCATCTATCAGCTAGCAAATCTTGATCAGCTTGAAGCTTTTGTTGCTTTTTCTTAAGGCTATTTGTCGTGGCTATAAGCCGGCGCTTGAAGCGCTCTTTTTCGACGGGATCCTTAGGCACGACAAATTCGTCATCGTCGAGGCTTTGCCTCGTCTTCAGAGGCAGGCATGTAATTATCATCCTCTGCCTCTCTATCTGTCACTCTCTCGGGAGGGCTGGCTTCTCCATCCTCCTGCTCTAAATCCTGCTGGAGGGGATTGTTGTTATCTTCGGCACTGTCCGGAGTGCTATTATCTCTTGTGCCGGTATCACCACTTTTGCCTTGTCGAGACTTAGAGCGGCGTCGTTGATGTCGGCGCTTGGGTTGCTTCTTGGAGGGGTCATCCTCCGATGTCCCGTCGCCATTGCCTTCTTTGGGTGTGTCCACCATATATATATCATATGATGAGGTGGTTGTCCAGTGCCCTGTGGGCAGTGGTTCTTGTTCGCCTCCTGCATCATCGTCCATGCCGTCGATGTCTTCGGAGTCGAAGTCGAGCATGTCGGTTAAATCATCAACAGTGGCTACTAAGTGGGTGGTGGGTGGGCGGCAAATTTCTTCATCATCCGCATCCCAATCCTGCCGGACATAGTTCGGCCAGGACTCTCCTAACAAGGAGAGACACCTTAATGAGTTCAGTATGTCGCCGAAGGGCGAGTGCTGAAAGATATCCGCGGAGGTAAACTCCATGATCGGCTCCCAGTCGGATTCGATAGGCACGGGCGTAGGCGGTTCGGAGTCCATGGCCGGGGAAGGATCCGGTAGTTTGGCATCATGGCTCTCGTGAAGGGTAAGGTCGATACTTGGCTCGATTGCCGCTGAGGATACGGCCTCCGTGGTAGGGTCTATCCACCCGTCCATGGATGGCGCAACTGGCTCCGAATTGAGGGTCGGAGCGGTTGCCGGTGCGATCTCCTTAGCACTGTCCGATGGTAGAGCTAAATCATGCCCATCCTGACCGTGTGGCGCACTAGGCAGGGGCTCGAATCCGTCGAAGATCAAGTCTCCACGGATATCGGCCGTATAGTTTAAGCTTCCAAACCTGACCTGGTGGCCAGGGGCATAACTCTCGATCTGCGCCAGATGGCCAAGCGAGTTGGCCCACAGTGCGAAGCTGCCGAATACAAAGATATGTCCGAGGAGAAAAGTATCACCCTGGACCGCATCGCTATCGATGATTGAAGGAGCCATCAAGCCTAATGATGACGACATAGAGGAACTCTCAATGAAAGCACCAATGTCGGTGTCAAAACCGGCGGATCTCAGGTAGGGGGTCCTGAACTATGCGTCTAAGGAGGATGGTAACAGGAGGCAGGGGACACGATGTTTTACCCAGGTTCGGGCCCTCTTAATGGAGGTAAAACCCTATGTGTTGCTTGATTATTCTTGATATTATGAGTAGTACAAGAGTTGATCTACCACGAGATCAGAGAGGCTAAACCCTAGAAGCTAGCCTATGGTATGATTGTCTGTTGTCCTACGGACTAAAACCCTCCGGTTTATATAGACACCGGAGGAGGCTAGGGTTACACAAGGTCGGTTACAAAGGAGGAGGTATGCATATCCGTATTGCCTAGCTTGCCTTCCATGCCAAATAGAGTCCCATCCGGACATGGGACGAAGTCTTCAATCTCGTATCTTCATAGTCCAACAGTCCGGCCAAAGGATATAGTCCGGCTGTCCGGAGACCCCCTAATCCAGGACTCCCTCACCGGCAAGGGGCCAGGCCACCACCTAAAACAAGCAACCAAGACTCCTCGGCAGCGCCTGCCGAGGCTTACGGGGCCTGAACCACCCTGCCAACCGCGCAAGTACGACCCACGTCGTCAATCAGTGTGGTGCCATGCTGCAAGGTGACTAAGTGGTAGCGTTTGCCACATGGCAGCCATCTCCTACAGGTGACACCCGTCCAACGACATGTCAAGAGCAAAGATGCAGAGCTGGCGAGATAAGCCCGACAGGCCTTGCCGGGCAACTAGTGATCTGACACTGAGCGGTGCATTTAATGCGCCCTGCCAGCCCTGCTATCATATCAGTGGGAAATGACTGTTTTGCCATAGTGGTGACCCCTTAATCTATAAAAGGAGGCCCATGGCGATCGTAGGAGGGGGTTAGAGGGTTGGAAACTTGACAAACCCACGCCACCATACGCTTGTGGTGACCGTAGCCCTAAGGAAGGCCTTGCCGAGCAAGTGTACCACACTCCTCCATGTTCATTTCCACCATCAATCCACCAAAGAAGGAGTAGGGTGTTACACCTCGCGGCTGCCCGAACCTGGGTAAATTGCTTGTTTGCTCTCTGTCGTGCTGCCATGCGCTGGTCTGCTCTTTGTGCAATGTGACGTCCCCTGCCAAACCAGCAAGGGGCCACCCGGTCCCATAGGTGACCATGGATATCCCGCGACATCCTGTGTGAACCTGGAAGCACGTGCAGCACGTCATCTTCATCGCCATCTTCATCTTCGACAATGCCATCGACCATGGCGCCCAAGAAGAAGAAGTCCGGCCCTTCGGCCCAGCCATCCACCTCGAAGGCTCCGCCGCCCGCGGCCTCAGATGTCGCGGGGCATGCAGGGACAGGTGAGGACAGGAGCGCTGCTGGGGGCGTGGCAGGAGCTGGTAGCACCGTTGCCACTCCCAAAGCGGCAGGCACGGGGGCTGAAGGCGTCCGAGGAGAACTATGTCAGCAGCGTTTCGATGGTCAAGCTTCGCCAGGTATGGAAGGGAGGGTGACTCCACTTACATCCCTTCCTCCCACCAACAGGCGCAGCCACAACAATGACGCTTGGTCTAGGATGAGCCACCGTCATCTGCCATCCCTGCCACGGGGGCGGTCATGCCGCGTGTGTCTCCTCCCGGGCGAGCCGACCCAACCACTAACCCAACAGAGCCACGGACCCTCGAGTGCCATCGCCGCGCAACACTAATGCCCAGGTGGCCGCCCCACCGCAGCGCGGGCGCTCCATCGTCGTCGCCGCCGCGGGCACTATCAGGAGCCAGGCGACGGTGCGGTCGACGTCGGCAACTTCCATGCCAAGCACAGCCATGGAGGCTATGGTGCGGGCCCAGCTGCTACTAAGGTTCTGAGTAACACCCTAGATGTAACTTTCCATATTTGTAACTCCGACTTTTGCCATTTTGAGTAATGGAGGGAATGAAGAGGAAACCAGTGAGCGGGAATTTCAAAGGGCCATTGACTCCTTATGCATTGATGGGGGTGCGTCCTTGCACTCCTCCTATTGGCAGCTCAAGCGTTGCGCATGAGAGGTCAATGCTGTGGAGCCAGCGCCAGAGGCCCGGAAGCCGCTCAAATGGTCTTGCACGCCCATCATCTTTGATGAGGGGGACCACCCTTGCCGCACCACCACGGTAGGGTACTTGCCATTGTTGGTTTCCCCAACAATTTGCAACCTCAAGGTCGCAAAGATGTTAGTGGATGGTGGGGCCGGGTTGAATATGATTTCCCCAACAGTTATTAACAAGCTTTAGATAGGATAGGAAGAACTGGAGGTTACCGACACGTTTCAAGGAGTCAATCCCAGCAGGATCCGTCCTAAGGGAAAAATTATGTTGCCGGTGACATTTGGGGGAGAGCTGAACTATAGGACTGAGAAGATTGTGTTTGATGTGGTTGAGCTCCCCCTGCCGTATAATGGGATCCTGGGATGACCGGCCTTGGCCAAGTTCATGGCAGCATCCCATTATGCTTACAACACCTTGGAGATTCCTGGGCCGTTGGGAGTCATCACCATCCTATCAGATGAGACGGATGCGATTATCTGTGTGGACAGGATGTATCGGGATGCCATCGCAGCAGAGGCTGCGGTGACAATGGTCCCCGCCAAGGAAAGCAGAGGAAAGAAGAGGGATTGTAGGACCTCCGACAAGGAGTCCAGGAAGCGTGCCCCCTCCGAGTGCACGGCATCCGTTGACGACGTGCCGGAGTGTTCCAACAGCAAGAGGTCCAAGGTTACAACACCCCAAATGAAGAAGGTCCCGGCAGGGCTGGCTGGTGTTGATGGTACTTTCACCACAGTGCCACCCTTGATGAATAATAGGAAAGCATGCTCGTTGCCTTCCTGCAGGCGAATATTGATGTGTTTGCCTAGCAACCATCAGATATCCCCGATGTTCCCAGGGAGGTAATCGAGCACCACCTTGCTGTCTGCCCACATGCCCGACCAGTCAAGCAGAAAGTTAGGAAGCAGTTCATTGCCGAGGAAATCAAGAAGTTAGAGGTAGCTGGATTGGTTAGAGGAGTACTGCACCCTACATGGTTGGCAAACCCAGTGGTAGTCCGGAAGGCGAGTGGGAAATAGAGGCTTTGCATTCATTTGACATATCTCAATAAAGCTTGCCCAAAGGACCCATTCCCCTTGCCGCACATCGATCAGATTGTGGATTCTACTTCAGGGTGTAATCTGCTCTCCTTTTTGGATGCATACTCCAGGTATCACCAGATCTTCATGTCCAAAGAAGATGAGGAGAAAACATCATTCATCACTCCTTGTGGTACATACTGTTTTGTCGGCATGCCTTTCGGATTGAAGAGCGTCGGGTCTACTTTTGCAAGAGCAGTCCAAATTGGTTTTGAGCCACAACTGCACATAACCATAGAAGCTTATATGGACAACATTGTAGTCAAAACCAAGGATAAGGCCACCCTTATCCAGGATTTGGAGGAGACATTTCCTAATTTGTGCAAGATCAATATGAAGCTTAACCCGGAGAAGTACGTATTGGGTGTTCCCTCCAACAAGCTACTTTGATTCTCCCTGTCCCACCGGGGGATCGAAGCTAACCCCGACAAGATCAAGGCCATTGAGCAGATCCAAGAGCCTAGTACAGTTAAGGATGTGAGGCGCCTAACGGGATGCATTGCCGCACTAAGCAGATTCATTTCCAAGTGTGCCGAGCGTGCCCTGCCATTCTTCAAAAGTTTGAAGAAGGCAGGGCCTGTGAAATGGACCCCGGAAGCAGATACAACCTTGCAAGAGTTGAAGGCTTACCTTTCATATGTGCCTACCTTGGTTGCACTGCGAGAAGTGGATGAAGCGGAGAGCGGACAAAGCACGGCAGAGTCAGAAGAGGATCAGAATAGTAGTAAGCACGACAATGAGTGCAACCCCAAGGACGCGACACAGAAGAAAGTGGTGCGGCGCCCAGTGTACTTCGTCAACTCCTTGTTACAAGGGGCTAGATTGAGGTACTCTAGTGTGCAAAAGTTGATATTTGGCCTTGTGATGGCCTCAAGGAAACTACGCCACTACTTCCAAGCCCATGAGATCACGGTTGTTACTCGTTTTCCGTTGCAGAGGATACTCCGGAACCCCGAGGCTACTGGCAGAATAGTAGAGTGGGCTTTGGAGTTATCCAGTTTTGGTTTGAAGTTTGAGAGCACTTCAACCATTCAAAGCAGGGCACTGGCAGAGTTTATTGCAGAATGTACACCATCCCCTGATGAGGAAGCAACAGAAACAGCTCTCCTCGGCAAGGAATCACCCCAAGAATGGATTATGTATTTTGATGGTGCTTTTTCCCTACAAGGTGCAGGAGCTGGCATGCTTCTTGTGGCCCCTCTGGGAAGCACCTGAAGTACGTCATCCAAATGCACTCTGCCCGGGAAGAAGCCACCAACAATATAGCTGAGTATAAAGGGCTCCTTGCCGGGCTCAGAATTGCAGTAGAATTGGGAATCAAGAAGCTGATCATTCGAGTAGATTCGCAGTTGGTGGTGAGACAACTCAACAAGGATTATCAAAGCCCATTGATGGAAGCATGTGTTGAGGAAGTAAGGCGGTTATAGGAGCGCTTTGACGGGTTGCAAACGGAGCACGTACCCCGTGCAGAAAATAGCATAGCTGATCACCTGTCAAAGTGTGCTGCGCAGAAGCTTCCTGTGGAACCAGGAACTTTTGTTCTCCACCTCTCTCAACCCTCCGTATCACCAACCACAATGGACCCTAAAAGGAGAAAGTTGGACTATGGTAAGCCTCTCCCGATCGAGCCATCCGCTCCTAGCGGAGACCCTGCCAGAAACAAGTCCTCATAGCCTGCTGGACCACCCCCTCCAGCCGGGCCTATGGACCCCATGGACGAGGCTGGTGCTCCCGCAGCCGAGGTGCCGCTAGTCCTTTTTGCCGAGCCTATAACACCCCGAATGTAACTAGCCATATTTGTAACTCTGAGTCTTGCCATTTTCGGCTTTAAGTTATGAGATTCCCTTCATGGTTGGGTTTTTGTCTTTGTTTTGCTTTTTGTTCATGTCATGCATTCCATATCATGCCATCATGTGCATCGCATTTGCATTCGTGTTTGTCTCATGCATCCGAGCATTTTCCCCGTTGCCCGTTTCGCAATCCGACACTCCCACATGCAGCCGGCGCACCCCTCTTGTCTCTTTCGTGAGCGGGATGAAAACGTTCTCGGAATGGGTCGAGATTTGTCAAGTGGCCTTGGTACACCACCGGTAGACCGCCTGTGAAACTTCGTTCCATTTGGAGGCCATTTGTTGCTCCAACGGTTAACCGGGTAACCGCAAGAGCCTCTTTGTGTTGCAGCCCAACAACCCTCCAAAACATCCCAATAACCCATCTAAACCATCTCCATGTTCTTCGTCATCGGATCACGATCGTGTGGGCGCAAACCGCACCTCATTTGGACACTCCTACCTCCATCTACCTATAAATATGTGCCCCTCCCCAAAAATTCACGGATGAAACCCTAGCCATCTCCCTCCTCCCGCAGCCGGACATGTCCGCCGGACGTCCGGACACGTCCGCCGCCGCCGCCAGACGAATCGGGGGGCGCCATATTGCCTCCCCGCGCCCACATCACCGCCGCCGCCCGGGGCCTAGATCTGGCCCACCCCGGGCCGAACTGGGCCACGACGGGCCCGCGCCGCCCGCACGCTCCTCCGCCGCCCGCCGTTCGGCCTCGTCGTCGTCTCCGCCGACGCCGGATCCGGAGAGGTCCGACCGGATCCCGCGCCTCCCACCACCCGACCTCGCCGGCGCACCTCTCCGTCAAACTCCGGCCGGCGTCCTGCTCACCTCTGGCGAGTCCTCCGGCGTCCTGCTCATCTGAGATTCGCGGGGTAATTTTCTACTGTCCCAAAATCCTGATATTTTTATGCCTCTTTTGACCTGCCATATCTCCATGACCGTGGCTCCAAATCATGCATATTATATGTCAAAATGTTCGTCTCGTTGAGCTCTTCATGCTAGTAGCATTTCCATGCATGTTACTGAACATTATGATTCCTTTTTCATTGATGCAAGAGTGCTATAAAATGTTAGCTGTTGGTTCTTATCAGATCATCGTGATTTGGCATTTTTGTTGCATTTGATGTGTGCATGCTATGGCATGAGGTCTACTTGAATTTTGAACTACTTCATGCCATCTTTAAAGAGGTGCAAGACTTGTATTTTTGTGGTCTATGTGGTGACTAGCACAAGCATGCAAACTAGGCTCCGTGAAGTTGCTGTTTTTAGGGACTTGGGATTTTGCTGTCTTTTTCCTGCTGTTATTTTGATGCCATGTAAACTTGATGTTGCATTGAGATCCATGCTTATATTGGGATACTAAAGTGAGGATGTTTTGAACATGTGGTTATGCTCTATCCATTCATGCCCCTGTTTGCAATTTTGGGGTGGTCTAGCATGTCTTTTTCTTGCTCTACTTTTGCTATAAAATATTCTTGGCAGTTTGTTAACATGTTAATCAAAATTACCATGGTTGTTGCTAGTGATCGATGCATCCTATTAACTTTCTCTTGCCATGGTTAGCTTCATGAACATGTCATCTTGCTATTGGTATTCTTATGTTGTCATGCAATGCTTTGTGGTGAGTCGCATGAGCTTGCAAAGTTGCTATCACAAATCTATTTATGCCATGCTCTGTTTTTGTGTTGTTTGAAACTATTAATAAAACTTGCTATGTTTACATGGGTGCCATCGTATCTTCTGTGCCTTTCTGGCACATGTTCAGTAAGGGATTTTGTTCTACGCATTTAGTAGAATCATGCCATGCCTTTGTTTGCTATGATATATTCATGTAGCATGTTGTTTGCTTGGTCTAAACATTGCTTCCTGATGTTGTTTTTGACATGTTAGTATTTCCACATTCTGTGAACATCCACATTCTGTGAACCTGATATCTTTTGCACTTTTTCCATGCTTGTTTGAACCTGTTCTATTGTGTTTTAGCCGTAGCTCAGTGTTCATGTTTTGTCAAGCATCTCTTGTACATCACTGCCATATGCTTTGTTCTAATGTTGGAGTGAAGTAGCTTAGTTTATTGTTGCATTCTAAGTGGCATCATGCTGTTAATCACAGATTTGCATCATTCTTGTGATGCTTGCCATTTGAAAACCATGCATCCATTTCCGGTGATCTTTATATCGATTTCAACCAAAATCATCTGATCTTTCCAGCGGAATACTTGGTTTGCCAAGTTGATGCCTTGATCATCCTTTCCCTTCCGGAGCATGCATATGCATTGCATATCAAGTCTTGCATATCATGCCATGTATTGCATCATGTTGCTTGTGCATTGCACAATGATTGATTGTTGTTCCATTGCTTGTGTTCTTGCTTTGGGTAGAGCTGGGAGACGAGTACGTGACCGAGGAACCTGTTGAGTATGTTAACGAGGATCAAGGTTTCGACAACTCTGAGAACTTTGTAGGCAAGATGACCATACCCTCGAAATCACTTCTATCTTTGCTTGCTAGTTGTTCATTCTATCTCTATGTCGCGCTACCTACCACTTGCTATATCATGCCTCCCATATTTCCATGTCAAGCCTCTAACCCACCTTTCTAGCAAACCGTTGTTTGGCTATGTTACCGCTTTTGCTCAGCCCTCTTATAGCGTTGCTAGTTGCAGGTGAAGTTGAAGTTTGTTCCATGTTGGAACATGGATATTGCTTGGATATCATTATTATCTTTTTTTACTTTAATGCATCTATATACTTGGTAAAGGGTGGAAGGCTCGGCCTTATGCCTGGTGTTTTGTTCCACTCTTGCCGCCTTAGTTTCTGTCATACCAGTGTTATGTTCCTTGATTTTGCGTTCCTTACACGGTTGGGTGTTATGAGAACCCCTTGATAGTTCGCTTTGAATAAAACTCCTCCAGCAAGGCCCAGCCATGGTTTTACCATTTTCCTCACAACCTATATCCTTCCCTTGGGTTCTACAGACCCAAGGGTCATCTTTATTTTAACCCCCCCCCCTCGGGCCAGTGCTTCTCTAAGTGTTGGTCCGAACCGAGCTGCCAGCGGGACCACCTCACGGAAACTTGAGGGATGGTTTTACTCGTAGCTAGTCTCATCCGGTGTGCCCTGAGAACGAGATATGTGCGACTCCTATCGAGATTGTTGGCACATCGGGCTGCTTTGCTAGTCTTTTTTACCATTGTCGAAATGTCTTGTAACCAGGATTCCGAGACTGATCGGGTCTTCCCGGGAGAAGGAATATCCTTCGTTGACTGTGAGAGCTTGTGATGGGCTAAGTTGGGACACCCCTGCAGGGTATAAACTTTCGAGAGCCATGCCTGCGGTTATGTCGAAGATGTGAATTTGTTAATATCCCGTTGTAGAGAACTTGACACTTGACTTAATTAAAATGCATCAACCGCGTGTGTAGCCTTGATGGTCTCTTTTCGGCGGAGTCCGGGAAGTGAACACGGTTCTTGTGTTATGCTTGAACGTAAGTAGCTTCAGGATCACTTCTTGATCACTTCTAGCTTCTCGACCGTTGTGTTGCTTCTCTTCTTGTTCTTATAGTCTTATTTGCGTACGTTAGCCACCATATATTCTTAGTGATTGCTGCAGCTCCACCTCACTACCTTCTCCTACCCATAAGCTTAAATAGTCTTGATCTCGCGGGTGTGAGATTGTTGAGTCCTCGTGACTCACGGATACTTCCAAAAAGTTGCAGGTGCCGAGGATACCAGTTGCAGGTGCCAATGATACCAGTGCAGGTGATGCTACCAAACTCAAGTGGGAGTTCGACGAGGATCTGGGTCGTTACTACGTTTCATTTCCTCATGATCAGTAGTGGAGCCCAGTTGGGAGGATCGGGGATCTAGCATTTGGGGTTGTGATGAGGACATCAATACCATTGTTACACCCACATCCCCTGCTGCTATACATACTGGACCAATTACTAGAGCTCGCGCATGCCAATTAAATTATCAGGTACTTTCATTTCTTGGTAACGATTCTAATGTTCATGAGAATATGATGCTGCCTAAATTGTATACATTTGTTTTGCTTACAAATGAAGGGCCTTGTTTGGACAAGAAAGATGAACCTTGGAGCAAGTTCAAGCATGGAGATGATGCATGCACAAGGGGATCAAGAACGGAGTTACAAGTGATGATTTCAGGACTTTGAAGCCACCATAAGGAGTGCATGAAGCCTTGGACGAAATATACAAGATGCCACTTCATAAATTTCGTCCAGAGGCTATTCTAGGTGCTGTGTCACTTATTATTGGGCCAGGCCCATGTATTTTCGAAATACTTAAGTATAGGCTGTTTTTAGAGTCCGTATGTGTGGGGAAACAAGAGTTAGGGTTGGTTTCGGACCCCTCCTCCAAGGGCCACGAAATTCCCCCCTCTTCCTCCATATATACAGCCCTTAGGGCGTCATTTATACTTTGGGTATTGTTTAGATGAAAAGTTCGCCATAGCTGCAGCTTCGCGTCCTTCGTTTCTGTTCAACGACCAGACCAAGACGTCACAGAACCCCAACTTGATCAATAAAGCTTTCCTCTTATATTCGCAATATCCATATTGCAATCTTAGTTTCTTGCTTGTTCTTCGTTTGCCTGCAGGAAATAGACCTTCGTGGTCAGGTTGATCGTGCTCCAGCATGGTCAATAACCTTTCGGGGTTGGTTTCGTGATTGCTAAGTCGCAACGTCCTCGCATGTTCGTAGTCGGATCGTCAAAGTTGACTTCCTCCAAAATGATAGCCACCATCTCATCGAAAGACGGGACACTTTCGCCTCTATCCAGTTCCTTTATTTTGGCCGTAGTCGGTCTTTGAGTGTATTTGGATGATGTATGAATTATTTATGTATTGTGTGAAGTGGCGATTGTAAGCCAACTCTTTATCTCTTTCTTATTCAGTACATGGGATTGTGTGAAGATTACCCCTCTTGCGACAAAACTACCATGCGGCTTTGCCTCTAAGTCATGCTCCGACACGTGGGAGATATAGCCGCATTGTCGGTGTTACAAGTTGGTAATCAGAGCCATCCCCGAGTTAGGATCCCCCTGCTTGATCGAATCACTGACATTGTTGAGTCAAGAACAAAATGTTTTGAGTCTTAGGATTATACATATTGGAGAGTAGGATTCTTTTTACTCCCCGGTCCCTTCGTCGCTCTGGTGGGGCCTCCTGACGTAGAAGTTTTGACTCTCCTCTCCTCAAATTTCATGAAAAAAATTAGGATCACGCGGGTATCTTGGAATCGTTCTGATAGTCTTGTGACGAGAACATTGTTCTTGGTGCCTCCTGACATTTAGGGGTTGTGGTGGTGTCCCGGGGAGTTGAGCTCCGAGGTGTTGTCGTCACAATTTTATCGTTGCAGTTCTGGAATACCTGAGTTCGCCGACATCGAAAATCTCTTTTATGCAGTTGTTGGTGAGATAACCTCGATGCCACCCAGTTCTGGGGCAGGAGTTTGGGAGTATTGCCATAACTTGTATAACAGATGCTTTTCGAAGGTTGAGGTACATGATTTCCGAAGGTTTCTTGGTTATGTGTTGAAGGATTGATACCACTGGATGTAGGAATTGTTAGTTTGCGTGAGATATTATGCTTCCCCTGTATCCCCAACACCTGATTGCATAACCAAAAAGTTTCGGGATTGTTATAGGTGGGAATTCAAGTAGCTCTAGTATTTCTTCCCGTAGATATTTGGTTTGAGATTGGGTAATCCTTACCACTTATTTGTTCATATTCATAGCTTGTTGCTTTATTCATCTGCCTTTATCTAAGTGGCTTCTCACCCTTATGGACGTCTGATGATTTACTTTGGAATTCATTCGTTCATCCTTCTTCGAATGTTTATTGTGAACACCATATGTTGCAATTTCTATCCATTGATTCATCTTGAATATCTCTCTATCAAGATTCTAACGGATGTCACCCTCTTCAGGATGGCTCCTCCAACACGTTAGAATCCGGACCGCAATGATGGAGATCAGTCGAACCCTCCGCCACCACCTCCACCTCCGAAGGCATGGCAACACTCAGATGCTTTTGCAACTCTTGCAAGAGCGCAACCAAGGTCAAGGCAACCAAGGTAATCAAGGCCAAGGCAACAATCAGCCTCAGTTTGCTACCCTCAACCAGTTTCTCGCAAACCAGCCGAAGTTTTTCAGGAACTGTGTCGAGGCCACATACGCCGACAATTGGCTAGTGGACATCTGCAAGCATTTTGAATGTAGCAATGTCAGGTCTGTGGACAAGGTCAAGTTTGCTTCATTTCAACTCAAGGACCAAGCTGCTGAGTGGTTTCAACAATACAGATATTCCAGAGGAGGTTGTGTGATTACCTGGGATGATTTCCGTCGAGACTTCAAAGCTCATCACATCCCACCAAGTGTTGCTGAGAGCAAGTGTGAGGAGTTCCGCAGTCTCAAGCAAGGCAGCATATCCGTGTATCAATACAATATCCAGTTTCAGAAACTTGCTCGCTTCGCTAAACAAGACGTTCCTGACGAAAAGAGTATGATCTTTCAATTCAGAGGTGGCCTCAGAGAAGATCTGCATTTATCTCTCGTGCTTCTTGAGCCGACCAAGTTTGATCAATTCTATAACATGGCACTAACGCATCATGTCGAACCTTGTTCCGTCTATGCATGGTACACAACCGTCCTTTGAGTAAGCAACCGCTACACGCGTCAAATTATAGAGAGGTAGATCGACTAGTATATGTGTGGAGAAGGAGAGATGCCTAGCTTTGTATTGAGGGAGATCAATCGGCATCCATGCATATATGTAGAAAAGGAATAAGGTTGGGAGAAAGAGAAAGGTAGAGTGTCGGAGGGTTGGTGGTGCAGTGGCGTCTCACAAATGGTGGGAGAGGCCTGCTAGACAAATAGTGGGTACGAGTGCAATATCAATAAGAGAGGGCCGGGGATGTCTGTCTGTCTATGCACGTGCGTGTGAGAGACAGGTCGGGAGGTATTCAAGGATGATGAGGGGAGACGATATGGTTGTGGTAAGCATATGTAACTACATAGGAACATCAACCATGATGTGTCCGAGAAAGGGACAGACATAACTAGTGAGGTAAGTCTATCAGTGTGTGGGGAAAAAGAATTATAGTCGGCCTAGCTATATGTAGCGAGATCGGTACGTATGCATGCATGCATGTGTTAGAAGCAAATAAGGACCGGAGAGACAGACAGATGGAGAGAGGTGCGGCTAGGAGGTGGTGTGAGAGTCCTACTATGTCGAGGGGAGAGGAGTGTGTGAGTATGAGATCGATGAAAAGAGGGGCGGGAGTGTGCACCTGCGTGGAACCGTATTGGAAATAGGGGGCATGGACGATACGAAGAGAAGAGGGGAAGTATGTGTTTGTGGTGGGCACACTTGGCTAGAGAGGTACATCGGCCGGTGTGTGCCGCAAAGGAGCCGAGGGCCTACACACACCGCGGGTGAACGACCTAAAGAGAAATAATGAACGTGCACGATGGAGGGGACGCTGAGGGAGGGTGAGAGGGGGCGGGCGTGTGCATGCATGATAGAAAGTTAGCGCTAGCTAGCTACAAAGAGAAGAGGATCATGAAGGTGTAAAAGACGAACAGAGATCATGATTCATTATAAAAAAGTGGATACGGATACTTGAAGAAGATATCATAATGTAGAACATTGATTATAATTTGGGCTAATGTATGGCTTTTGCAGCTCAGGGCTAAATACTTGTCATAATGTAGGGGCAGGGCACTATACTTTGTGTGATAAATACGGTGTACGTATGGAACATGGTTTAGATTATGAATATATAGTTAGTACTTCAAATGTACTATTATTTGGAATCAACATCAAGTGTATTCAAAAAATTGAATTCGAGTTCATAAAGTACACATAGTTCATATCTATCTCTATAGTAATCATGTGGTGTATTGTTAAGGTAATACACAAATGGTGGTTGAAGTTGGCAACAATCATGATTGTAGATTCTTATTGAAATAGAGAAACGAATTCAAAATTAGTTCGAATAGCAGCGGTAGTATAGATATTTGGAATGCACTAAAATGTTGGTATGAGTAGGTTACATGCATTATACAGCCAGCGAAAAAATTTAATTGGACATAACATGGATTCATACTCTATTTTGAATAGCATTTGTATAGTAAAACGAGACAAGACTCTCTCTTTGTGTGGTGTGAATAGTTTTAATATTTTTTTTGTTTTTCTCGTTGAGGGAAGTGTGAATTGATTTGGTACATACAAGTACAATATTACACATTAGGCTTGTCCCTAAAATTCAACCCGGGCATTGTTATATCCTAAAAATTTAGATATCATGCTCCCAAAACTGGCGCCTTCACAACCCGTGCCTTGGTATCCTGAAATTACAACATGCGCGAAAACTCCCTCCAGCTACCAAATCCCGACACGCGAAATCCCCCATCTAACCCCGAGCTAAAAGGGCTGGTAGTTCAAATTGGTGGGGGAACTTTTGTAACACATCCTACATTTTAGACAAGCGTGTCCCTAAGTCATGGTTCCCCCTCCCATCGCCTCCTTTTTGCCAATCGGAATCCCAGGCCACCATAACCTCTCCGCTCCGGCCGTGAAAACCCATCCTCCTCGGTCCGCCACCTCACCGCTGCCCAGCCAAAGCCTCTTCCCTGACAACGTCGTCCACCGCAACAGCTCTACGTCCCTCATCGACCTCCACGAATGAGGATCCGTCATCCATCTCGTCGTCCCGCCGGTTCAGCCACCCCGTCCTCCACCTCCAAGGAGCTGCTCCGACGATTGCCTCGTCTATCGTGGCTGCTCCATCCCCACAGCGCCTGTAACGGCCCGGACACACCTGCCGGTGGTTGTTACTCCTGGCGGGATCTAGACTCGCCCCACAGACCAATACTAGTCTTTTCTGCGCACGTTGTCCTCACTCATGTGCACCCGGGAGCAGCTTCCCGGTTGGTAACCCATCATGAAACTACTCCAAGCTGAGCACGCTTAACTTTTGAGTTCTATCCGAATGGGCTCCTGGAAAAGAAGGAATTCCTTATTGATATGAGTAGTTGAAAGTGCAACTATCCCTAGGTGGTTTTGGTAATTCATAACAACATATAGCTCATTGAGCTAATGCTATTCCAAGATGACTATTTCAGGAAAGCTCAATGATTGGCATGGCATGGATGTGAAAGTGGAACCCTCAAAATTCTAAGGACAAAGGATTGGCTCAAGCTCAAAAGCTCAAGACTCTTCATTTTATATTTTAGTGATCCAAGATCACATTGAGTCTTTAGGAAAAGCCAATACTATCAAGGAGGGATGAGGTGTTGCTTAATGAGCCTCTTGCTTCATGTGCTTAGTGATATGCTCCAAAACCCTCAAATACTTTCCCATATCCACATATGACCTAAACCCTAAGCCAAACTCGGTCATACCGATTCTTTCTATCCGGCGCCACCGAGTTTCACTTGTCATAAGCCACCGCCAAACCCTAGCAATTCGGTTCTACCGATAGGGATCTCGGTCCCACTGAGATGGGATTGCAAACTCTCTGTTTCCCTTTCGTAACTATTCGGTCTCAACGAAAGAGCGAATCAGTCCCACCGAGATTGCTATGTAAATTCAGTGTTTCCTTTTTGTAACTTTTCGGTCTCACCGAAAGAGCAAATCGGTCCCACCGAGTTTGCCTGACCAACTCTCTGGTTAGCTAATTACCAAAATCGGTCTCACCGAGTTTGTGTAATTGGTCTCACCGAGATTACGTCATGCCCAAACCCTAACCATATCGGTCCTACCGAGTTGCATGTTAGTCCCACCGAAAATCTCTACCGGTCACTAGGTTTACCTTTTCGGTCCGACCGAGTTTGTTGATTCGGTCCCACCGAGATTGGAAAACTGTGTGTAACGGTTGGATTTTGTGTGGAGGCTATATATACCCCTCCACCTCCTCTTCATTCGTGGAGAGAGCCATCAGAACACATACACAATTCCAACTCATATGTTCTGAGAGAGAACCACCTACTCATGTGTTGAGACCAAGATATTCCATTCCTACCATATGAATCTTGATCTCTAGCCTTCCCAAGTTGCTTTCCACTCAAATCTTCTTTCCACCAAATCCAAATCCTATGAGAGAGAGTTGAGTGTTGGGGAGACTATCATTTGAAGCACAAGAGCAAGGAGTTCATTACCTACACACCATTTGTTACTTCTTGGAGAGTGGTGTCTCCTAGATTGGCTAGGTGTCACTTGGGAGCCTCCGACAAGATTGTGGAGTTGAACCAAGGAGTTTGTAAGGGCAAGGAGATCGCCTACTTCGTGAAGATCTACCGCTAGTGAGGCAAGTCCTTCGTGGGCGATGGCCATGGTGGGATAGACAAGGTTGCTACTTCGTGGACCCTTTGTGGGTGGTTGCTTCTTCGTGGACCCTTCATGGGTGGAGCCCTCCGAGGACTCGCGCAACCGTTACCCTTTGTGGGTGGAGCCCTCCGTGGACTCGCGCAACCGTTACCCTTCGTGGGTTGAAGTCTCCATCAACGTGGATGTAGGATAGCACCACCTATCTGAACCACAGGAAAAACATCCGTGTCTCCAATTTCGTTTGAATTCTCCAAACCCTTCCCTTTACATTCTTGCAAGTTGCATGCTTTACTTTCCGCTGCCAATATACTCTTTGCATGCTTGCTTGAATTGTGTGATGATTGCTTGACTTGTCCTACAATAGCTAAAATCTGCCAAGAACTAAAATTGGGAAAAGGTTAAGTTTTTATTTGGTCAAGTAGTCTAATCACCCCCCCCTCTAGACATACTTTCGATCCTACAGTAGTCTATCATCCCTAATAAGCCAGGCTAACACATACACCCCCACTCAGAGGAACCGACATCCTCGTCGGGCCACAAGAATGTTCCCTCTTGGCACATACGTCTGTGGATCCAGTCCGGTACATGTGCCATGCCGTGTGCCACGACGGGTCACAAACGTCATGCACAACATGGCCGCGCACCTGTCCGCAAACATCCATGTAACCGTGAGGGTCGGCTCTGATACCAACTTGTAATGCCCCGGACACACCTGCTAGTGGTCGTTACTCCTGGCGGGATCAAGACTGGCCCCACAGATCAATACTAGTCTTTTCTATGCACTTTGTCCTCACTCGTGCGCACCCAGAAGTAGCTTCCCGGACGGTCACCCATCATGAAACTACTCCAAGCTGAGCACGCTTAACTTTGGAGTTCTATCCAAATGGGCTCCCGAAAAAGAAGAAATTCCTTATTGATATGAGTAGTCTATCATCCCTAATAAGCCAGGCTATCATAGCGCTGCCTTAACCCACTCCACCGGAACCGCAGCTTCCTCACCAACTCCTCGGACGAAGCCGAGGGCTACTCGGCACGACCAAAGAGGTTGTACACTCACGCATCACACCTTCTCCTTAACTCGACCTCCCGGCGCCGACGGTGCTCCATCCCGCACCCCCATGGAGCGGCTACCTCGAAACTGGCGCCGCGGGAGACATCTCCACGGAGGCTCTCCCCCAGTGCGAGGCCCCTTCGGTGTTGGTGGCCATACCAACCGAATCTGCTGCTGCTCCGGCTCTCGCTCGCTCGCTCGCACTGTTGCTGCTACTCCGGCTCTCGCTCGCACGCTCGCGTTGCTATGGCTGCTCTCCCCCTTGTTCGTGCTGCCACTTTGCTCCGATTTAGCTACACTTTATTCGACTGAACCAACTTTTGGGTCATTCGGTTTTTAGGGGGTGGGGGCTCGCTGGAGTTAAGGAAGAACCACCCACAGCGGGGAGGGGGCTTTCTGGAGAGGTACCCCACTATCTATCTTAGGGTTTAGGGTGGTGGCGGTGGTCACCAGCGGTGGTGGGGATCGCCGGAGAAAATCTCGGTGCAGGGGGGATAGAGGGCTGGCCAGGGCAGCGGCGAACCGGCAGTGGGGAGTTGTTTCGGAGAGGCGAGGCGGTGGGGAGTTGTTTCGGGGCGGCGAGGCAGTGAGGCGGCGCGGGGACCGGTGGTTCGATCGGTGGTAGCTGGCGGCTCAGGCGGGGTGCGGGTTGAAGATGAACTATAGGCCCTCCCTAAACTACATGTGAAGTGCCTCTCTACTACCATTATGTTCATTTTTGACAGTAACATTCAGATTCCACTGTAAATTTCAGTTTCGACAGTTAAGTTCAGAGTCAATAGTTTTTACCTCATCTGTTGTAGTCAGGTGGTTTTTGGTGGTAACGTATTTTACATCATCTATAGGAGATGCTATTAGAATACCACTTGAGATTAATCATGTCTATCTAGTGCTGCTTCAGCCTCGACGTCTTATGGCTCACCGGAGCTGCTCCAACGACGGAACGATCCATGACAACAGAGCAGTGCCATGGACACCGTCTACAGATTCCTCAGATCTTCCTCCACACCTCCGACAGCCACCTCTGCCTCAACTTCTTTAGCGACCAACCCAATGATGTTGAGGTCGACACGACTATGGCAAAGAGGTTGTACACTTGTCGCATCACTTATTACTCAACATTCATGTCGATCCATTAGTGCTATTTTGGTTTAACAAAAAAACATAGCAACAGGAAATTTTCCTATGGCACTCTACTATTCAATTATTCATGCATTTTGTTGAGAGAAATGGAGCAAAACATCCACCTGGACCTACTTTTCAAAATCCTATGCATGAACACAAGAGCAAGTGCATTAGTAGCAGAATAACATTCTAACTATACACGCTTTCATATGGTTTCACTTTATTTTGGCCATGTTTCTTTGCATTCCTCTGCTCCTCCAATTCATGTGAACCAAACACCCAAGTTGACAGAAATCCTGTGTTCACAAATGTTCTGTTTCCCATGTGCATTCCTAACCTATTCCGGTGTTTTTCCTCCTATCCCTGTGTTTTTAGAATCATGCTAGCCAAATGAGCCCTTACAGAATTACTTCAGTTACAGGTAGGTGTCGAAGAAAACTTTGTGCGGTTTGTCCTGCTCCTGCCGCGACGTCGTCCACCTCACCTGAGCTGCTCCATCGACAGAAGCATCCACCAAACCATACATCACGACTCCTGACTGTCTTTCGCCACCTTAGATCTCCTTCCCTACCGCCAGCACCCACCGCAACGGCATCACCATCATCGACTCATTAGATGAACCTGAGGAGTACACGGGTCCACAAGAGAGGTCGCACTCTTTTGTTTCTGCTTATGTTATGCATTTCTTAATATTACCTGCTACTTTATTGTCCCGTTCACCTCTTAGACTCCAAGTCAGGTCCAAATTGATGTTCAAACTTGAGTTCTAAATTAGTTGTGGGGCACATATCGAGGCAGCAATGAATAGTATCTTTGTCTAATATCTGGTTCACCTAGGGTATGACTATGTTGTTCATCTTTGGTGGAAAACAAATAGTAAACCAATCATCATTTGTTTTCTAAAATTAAAGCAATCATCAGCCCGCTATCATTACTTTTGGATCCATCCACTGGTTGTTACCATTACTCTAGATTTTGGCATGCTCTTCTTACAGAATCTCACTATTTTTTGTATGTATGTCAAATATTGTACACATTCATGCTGAACATGTAGAGAAAAAGAGAAGGGTTTTGCGCGGCAATACAAAATCATGTAGACATCGCTCCATGGTGGGTTCAATGGAAAACCCTCCCCCTCTCCAGATTGTAATCCAGAGGAAGATATCTATTCTGAGGCGGATTCAGACGCAACTGACAACTCCTATTTACCCCCAAGGTGTTTGCTCTAACTTGGCATGATGTTGTTAGTCCTATCATGCATATGTTGCCTTGGAGTGCCTACTTTCGACATCATACATGTCATCTGCTTAGTTTAGACATTTTCTATAATGCCACCTGTTTAGTTTCAATATCATATATGGGAATTATGCAGTCTTATGTCTTTTAGCCAGCCATAATATATGTGAAATGTGCAATGCCATCCTGTTTAACTAGGCATCATATATTTGAATGATATCTTGCCCATCCTTTTCTTCATTACATTTCCATCTGTCGACAATGTTTGTACCTTAAACTACTCTTCCTGTGAATTAGCCATTTGAGTGGGTGATGGAAAAATCTGGAGTGAAAACAAGGCCTTCAAAGCAGACAGTGCTACCTGTCAAAGCAGATCTCTAGCTGGGTCCCGATAGCTCCTCAGAGATGGATTTAGAGACAGATGACCAGTCCTATTCCCCCACCGAGGTGTATGCTCTAACTTGGCACGGTTATACTGCTCATATCATGCATATGGTGTCTTGCATTGCATAGTTTAGACATCATATACACAATATTCAACACAATGTTCTTAGTTCAGACATCATATATGCGAATTCCCTCTGCCTAGCATATAAATCACATATGTGAATTAAATCATGTGAGCCTGATAACTTAGATAACATGTATGTGAATTATGTCATGCGATCTTGTTTAGTTAGTCATGATATATTTGAATTATGTTATGCTATGCTATCCAGTTTAGATAGACATCATATATGTGAAATTATGTCATGCTATTTGTTTTAATTAAACAATATACATGTCAACTATTTCATGCCCTCTTTTTTCCACACTATATATTGCCTCTATCTCTCATACATGTCTGTACATTCAACTATGTTTCCTGATTATCAGCCATTTGAATTGGAGCGGGTGATGGCAGTATCTAGCGGAGTAAAAACACGGTCTTCAATAAAAACAGTGCTACCTCTTGGTGGAGATAGTGTCGGCGTTCTGGGAATGGGGGTCCCCAGACTTGCCTACCTGCGGCCCGCGGCGTGGTTCCAACAGCGGCCCTGTACGTCCCATCTTCACCAGCAAACACTCAAGACCCTCGCGAGGGGCCAAGCATCATGAGGCGGACGACACAAGACCTCCTCAGGGGCGGCCTCACTAGGCTGGCTCGCGAGGGGCGGAGAGATCAAGGCAAGGGACACCACGCGAGGTTCCTATGACGCAAGCCATGATGACTGGAGCTAGGCGGGCGCCAGCGCGCAGTGTCCTCGTTTCCTCTTTGGTGCTAAAGAGGCAAGCGCGGGCGAGGAGTCCCGAGGCATCAGGCAATGGTTTCCATATCAGCGCAACAAGACCAAGACCAGCCGGACAGCAGGACGGAGGTCACTGTGGAGCCCAAGACGGCGTCACCACCAGAGCCTTTGGCAGGCGAAGACTTCTTTTGTTAGGATAACTTGTACAAGTTGTCTCCCTTCGATTTTGGCCATTGTGGGATCCCTTCCCGCTCAATATTTGGGGAGAGGACCAGGGCCTCCATAAATAGGGCTAGCCACCACCATGGATGGGGATGGGCTCATCTAGAGATAGATTGGATCGGAGCCATTCCACCAAGCACAAGAACACCTCTCCTCAGGAGGCTGTTCTACCCTTGTAACTGTTCATCCTCAGCCCAAGAGGCAATCCACCACACCACACTGGAGTAGGGTATTACACCACATCAGTGACCCGAGCCAGTATAAACACTTGTGTCTCTTGTTCTTTGGCTTCGTCGAGCTAGGCCGTGAGATCATGATGTGTGCGAGCTAGAGAGGGGGAGAGATCTTTGTGCGCACCCAGTGTTCGAACCTCAAGGGTTTTGCTGGAACCCGCAATCCAACATTTGGCGCCCTAGGTAGGGGTGTGCCGAAGCCTCGCCCCCCGGCGGCCTATCCTCTCCGGCCGGCTCTCATGAACACTGCCGCTACTCCGACTGGATCGACGGGCGCCCTCCACAGTGTCGTGGGGCTCGGGGCCTGTCACATCCCTAGTTCTGGCCTGTCCTATGCCTGCTTCCATCTGAGCATCATGTTCAAATTTTTGAAACCTGAACTGAGGAATTTTGGAAGCCTCAAAAACTTAAATAAAAGAAGGGCAAAAAACCCTAAAAATCTCATTCATTGCTCCAAAATGCTCTTCTTAAATGTTTGATAAATTTTGGTAAGGGTTCTGGTCCCAACCAAAATATTGAACATTTTTAAGGATTTATTTTTGGGACTTTGAATTTAAATCATTAGCTATTTGAATTTGAATTATATTCATATAACTAGAATATAATTTCAAATACCCCTGAAATATTTTATGAGCTTTTGGAAAAGTCCATATAGCAAAATAAAAATATTCAGAGGAGCTTTTGGCATTGTTTGAATTATTTTAAATTCAAAACAGTGGCAAAAGATTAAATAAAAATAAAACAAAACAGAAATAAAAGACAGAGGAGAGAAACCTTACCTGGACTTACCTCTGCAGCCCACCAGGCCCACCTGGCCAGCCCAGCCCATCTCCACCCCCCCCCTGTCGTCTTCCTCCCTGCCAGGAGGACAGACACCGCGACGCCGCCGCGCGCGCCACCTCCTGCTTCCCCTGGCCACCTCCTGCTTCCTCCCTGAGCCCTCTAGCGATGCCACGGAGTCGTCCCCGACCGCTATCCCTCCCTCTGCTCGCTCTGGCTCTCTCCCTCTCCCGATTTGGAGCACCACCGAGAGCCACCGGAGGGCGCCGCCGTCGCATCCATAGCCACCGGCCACCCCTCGCCCTTCCGATGAGCTCAGGAGCTCCGTTCCGACCCCATGGAGCTGCACACCGACGCATGCGACCAGAGGAGGCCCCAGTCGACCGGAGCATCGTCGTCTTCATCCCCGGTGCCCGGAGATCGCCGTCGTCAATTCGCCGTTGCAGAGGCTTCCCCGAGCCCACCGAGCTTCTCTCCCGACCCCTTGTGAGCTCCTACGCCTTTCCCCTCTCTCCCCGAAGTCTAACTCGCCCTCTAGCACTAGCGCTGCCGCGCCCGAGAGCTTGCTGCCGCCGTCCATGGCGCCGCCACGGCCACAGCTGCTGCCACTCGCGTCCGAGCATTGTCGCGTGCTCAGCACGCTCCCAGGAGCCGGGCGCGCCCACCTGTTCGACCTACCGTTCCCCCTAGCGCCAACCCGCATCAACCCCGAGCTCCGGCCGCCGCCGCGAGCTCGATTCCGGCGAGCCCGTTCGACCTCAGCCCCTCCCGCTTAGATGGATGCGGCTGAGCGCCAGCTACGCGTAGATGATCGCTGCCGCTGTTTTGGTCGCCGGAGGACGTTTCCCGAGCCCCTCCGCCGCGTCTGGACTCGCCGGCGGTTAAACGCCGGCGACCGTTGACCCTTGACCGGCGTGGGTTGACCCCACTGCCCGGTTGACCCTCCCCTCTCTCTGACTGACGTGTGGGCCCAGCCCCCCCTGTTTAATTAGTACCAGGTTAAGTTAGTGTTAACTAACTTAGTTAAGTAGATAGGACACTGACATGCGGGCCCAGGCTCTAATTAAACTTAGGTTAGTTAACTGTGTCACTGACGTGTGGTCCCCACACGTCAGGTTTGACCGGACCAGCCCCTGTTGACCTGTGATGTCAAGGTGATGTCATGCTGACGCAATATTCATTTTCTGGAATTTAGTTTATTTTATTATATTCAGGAAATTCCAGAAAATAGCTAAAACTTCTAAAAATCATAGAAATTCAACCGTAACTCCAAATTAAATAATTTATATATGAAAAATTATCAGAAAAATTCAAGGAATCCATCTGTACCATTTTCATGCATGTTAGAACAACTTATAGCTGCTGTTTAGCACAAATCAATTAAAGGGCATTTGAATAATCACATATGGAGTTTGAATTTGAATCTTGTATTCAAACCAACTTCATTTAATCTATTGCTAGTTGCATTAGCTCATAACACATTCATTTTGCCATGTCATGACCATGCATCATATTGTGCATTGCATTGATTGTGTTCCCTTCTGTGTTGCCGGTATTTGTCCCCTCTCGATAGACGTGATACCGATGATGTGATCGTTGACACTGATGAAGACTCAATGTTATCTTCAGAAGTGCCAGGCAAGCAAAACCCCCTTGTTCATTCCGATAAAATCCCACTCTCTCGCTCCTGCTCTCTTTTACTGCATTAGGACAACAACGATTCAACTGTTACTTGCTGCGGTAGCTGAACCCCTGTATCCTCTGCATGACCTGTCATTGCCACAGTAAATAGATGAAACCCACTAGCATGAGTAGGAGTTGTTTGAGCCCTATTGTGCCTACTCATTCATGCTTGTTTGTCATGCCTGCTACTGCTTAGAGTTGAGTCAGGTCTGATTCATCGGAGATGAATCAGAGGTGTATGAACATGTCCTATTGTGTGTGAGCTAAGTGCGTGAATACGATTTGGTAAAAGGTGTCGGTGAGAGGCCATGTAGGAGTACATGGTGGGTTGTCTCATTGAAGCCGTCCTCAGGAACTGAGTTCTGTGTTTGTGATCCATGATTCAGCTACTACCATACATTGGGCCCTGAAATATGACCCCGCTCGACTTCTTATTCACCCTTGTCCTCTGTCCAGGAGTTGCAAGTAGTTTCTGGTGTTTGTAGTATGCTGGAGGCCGTGGACAGCGCTGACCGTAGAGGTGGGCTGTGATGCGGTAGGCACGTGGCCGGGTAAACCGGGCGCCCGTTTGGTGTCACGGAACCCTGTTCACATCGTTTGGGGCTGTGAGCGAAACTCCGGCCGGATCTCCTCATGGATGGAACCCGAATAGGCGATAAACCTGGACTAGAGACTTAAGTGTTTAGGTAGGTCGTGGTCTACACCCACGTCGGCTTTCGCTTGAAGTCTGCCGAGCACATGTCGTGTGCAGACGCTAAGTGGTGGAAACATGTATGAAGAAGTACACCCCTGCAGGGTTAATATCATCTATTCGAATAGCCGTGTCCGCGGTAAAGGACTTCTGGGTTGCTTATATCAGTTCATAGACAAGTGGAAGTGGATACCCTAAAATACGCAAGATAAGCGTGAGTGCTATGGATGGCGTTCTCGTAGGGAGACGGGAGCGGATCCATAGTGGTGTATTGATATGGTGAATATGTGGACTCGTGTGCGCCACCTCAACAGAGTCGATTGCAGTCGTAGTTTAGGATAGCCACCGAGTCAAAGTTGGCTTGCTGCAGTTAAACCCCACCATCCCCTTGTTGATAATGATGCATATGTAGTTAGTTCTGATGTAAGTCTTGCTGGGTACATTTGTACTCACGTTTGCCTATTTTATGTTTTTGCAGAGAGACTTCGGTCTCACTAGTAGTTCCACGTGGACTTCTACGTTTAGCTTGTTACCTCAGCTACGATCTTGTGCCCCGGCAGGATCTGGTAGACAGTCAGGCTTTCAAGCCTTTTTCATTTATAAATGTCTGTACTCAGACATGATAGCTTCCGCTTGTGCTTTGACTTGTATGCTCTGAGTGTTGGGTCATGAGACCCATGTTTGTAATATCTCGCTCCTCGGAGCCTAATGAATAAAATACTTGAGTCGTAGAGTCATGTTGTGATGCCATGTTGTATTTGCACATATCGAGCATATTGTGTGTATGTTATTGAAATGCTTGGTATGTGTGGGATCTGACCATCTAGTTGTTTATCTTTAGTAGCCTCTCTTACCGGGAAATGTCTCCTATTGTTTCCACCGAGCCATGGTAGCTTGCTACTGCTCCGGAACACTTAGGCTGGCCGGCATGTGTCCTTCTTCGTTCCTGTGTCTGTCCCTTCGGGGAAATGTCACGCGATGAATACCGGAGTCCTGTTAGCCTGCTACAGCCCGGTTCACCGGAGTCCTGTTAGCCCAGTGCTACAGCCTGGATTCACTCGCTGATGACTGACACGTTCGATGCTGGGTCATGGATGCCTGTCCCTGTAAGTCTGTGCCACTTTGGGTTTACGACTAGCCATGTCAGCCCGGGCTCCTTATCATATGGATGCTAGCGACACTGTCATATACGTGTGCCAAAAGGCGCAAACGGTCCCGGGCTAAGGTAAGGCGACACCCTTGGGAATACCGTGCGTGAGGCCGCAAAGTGATATGAGGTGTTACATGCTAGATCGATGTGGCATTGAGTCAGGGTCCTGACAGCGTTGGTATCAGAGCTTGACTGCCTGTAGGTTACCAAGCCAAACTGATCGAAGTTGAGTCTAGAAATTCTTTAGTTATATAAGGGAATTGATTGTGGGATGGAACGTAAGACTCTTTTTACTCCTTTACCTCATGCCCTTCTGATCTGAGTCATCTTATCTTTCCTACGGGGATTAAGAACTAGGCTATCTCTTCTTTCTATCAGGATCACGTATTACTAATCCGTAGACTTATAAGATTGTTGGATTTAAGCTTGAGTTCAGTTTCTACTACTTCCGTATGTTAATTGTTGATCTCGAAATCTTGATATTGTGATTCTGAGTGGTTATGCCACCATTTTTGTGAATGTCTCAAATCTTTTCTGAGCATTTACAGCCGTTATGGTGTCCGAGTCATCCCAGGTTTCTAAATAGTCTGATGCATTTGCAAAATCCTTTCCCTCTGGTTTCGATGCTCCTTTATGCCAGCTCAATCACACTAATTGTTGAGTTGAGGTATTCTACTGCCTCGACCTTTATGTTGGAATAATTATTATGACCCTAGGTGTCTCAGGGGATCATCTAGTGGTCTAGCCATGATTTGTGTCCTAGTGTGATGATTCTGGCCATTATTCTTGAAAGCATTCCGTGATGCTACTTAGTAGTAGGTATTCTACTCCTGGGTTTTGAACCCGAGATTCACTCTACTTACCTCATGTTGATAGTGTTTGCTAGTTCCTTTAGGATATTAGTAACCTTTGCGATAGTTCTCGAGGTTCGTGGTACATCCTTCTTCCAATTACCATGAACCATTCTTGGCAGGAGTTCTTCTGAACCAAAAGATGACAACAAGAGTGCTCTCGATGAGTTCTCCATGCTATATTGTGACTCTGCCAGCTCAACCTTTCTGCATGGGTTATCCGGAAGAATTATGTTGAACTTGGTTCGACATACTAATCTATGCATCCACAACTCAGAAAGTTATATGTTCCTTTGAGTTGTCCCTCTTTAGTTGTCTACTGATCTTCGTCTATCAATTGATAGTCAAGAGTATGCGTGCGTTCGTTTATCGATGCCTATTACTCTTGTGGTCCGTCAAGCCATTCTATCGCGGAATGACTAGGAGAAACAAACTCCAGTACCTCTTCCCTATCCAGGATTGGGTCAAAGAAGTTGTGCTCCGCAGATCGAATTGCTAATCCAGCTTTTGTTCTGCTCTACCTTGGAGTATTACATATTTCATATCGAGATTGTTGTAGGAATTGCACACCATCCTATGAACTCTTGGTACAGTGATACTTCCTGCCATCATTGTCATTCCTCGGCCCTCGTGTTGATGCAACCGGAATACCGACAAATGAATTGTGATGTGTGAAATCAATACTCCCAGCAACCTCGTTGCTTGGTAGTTAAAGGGTAATAATTTCATTCTTAGCGTGTTGGTTTTAAATCATCCTTCTAAGACTGATCGTGCTACCTAGTCCTTATTTTGGTGCACCCTTCGATTGATGAGTTAGGATCTTGTCAAGTCCTCACTCATTTGATCATATCGTCTTGCCCTCAAAAGCGAGATTGTTCTCAAGCTTAGTAACATACCGGTGGTTCGTGATTTTCCGAATATCTTCTCGGAAGTATTACCAGGTTGTTCCCTGAATGTTATGTTGAGCTCGTGATCAAGTTGGTTTCTTGTGAACCACCTTCTCTCCAAGAATCGGTGTTAGATATCCCTGAGCTAGTTGGTTAAGCTAGACAACAACTTGGAGAGTTGGAAGATAAAAGCTTGCCTGACTTAGTTCGTTCCAAAGGGATATTCTTGTGTAGTGTGTGTTGAAGAAAGATGATATCTTCATCGATTGGTCCCTATGATCAGTTGCTGGACCTATTGTTTTATCAATCCTTTGATTTGAGTGTGGGCCATCGTCAAGTCAAACCAGTACCAACAATGCTCGTAATGTTGTCTTATTCGTGGTTGATCCCTCGAGCATACACCATTACATCTTTGGTCTGACCAATACTATCACCGTGTTCACTTAACTATGGAATTCCTTTTAAAAGGAAACCTAGATGAATTGTTGTTGAGCCCATTGACAACATCCTTATCTCCTTCATGATTTTGTTGAACATTAAGCTAGTGTTGGAAACTTTTGAAAGCATTTGTTCATGCTAGCTCATGAAGCATATGTTTGGATAAAGGTAGTGACTTCCTTTAATTCATGTGCATCTGATGCAAGTTGCCGCCGTGGATTCGAGAAAGTCAATGTTGTTTCCTTTGGAATCATCCCAAATCAGTCATGCACACGTGCGAAGAATTCTGTGGTTTGAAGACTTGCAACCTTCAATCTATATGTACCCCTAGCACACCAAGCCACTGATTGATTTGTTCAAGGAGAAGGAGTTCCTTCATAAGAGCTAATCCGGAATTATGTAAGGACTTCGATACCCTCGTTGATGGTTCCCCCTCCTGAACTCGGTAGTGTTTTATTATAAGACTACTTTGTGGTCATGCTTGTCTTGGACAACGTGTTCACATGTTTGTAGCAGAACCAGCTCATGTTTTGGAGTTTGCTATCGTAGTTCATTTCCCGAGAATCTCGCAACGTTATCTCGTCGAATTGTGTTGCAAACTTCCGTTTTCCTTCCTAGACTCGATGAGTCTGGAATATCCTGACACCAACCAGATCTGAATCTCAGGCAGATATGATGGTTGGAATATTTCCCAAGAATTATAATATTGGTCGCGCGATAACCGGTAAAGTGGATGTCGTGGCCAACACACCCAGCCGGAAGACCTGTTATTATAATATCTTGATTGATGAAGTTGGCCACCTCCCCATAGGGATTTCGTAGGGTTTACTCCCTAGTTGCCCTTATGGATTTTTGTATTCCCGAAGTCCGACCTTTTACTTGATGTTCTAGATATCAAACCATATCTATGAATGGGTTACACTAGCACATCAAGGAGAACATTAGAAGCGGAGTGCTAAATGTCTCTCGGTCGATCATCCAGATTTTATTTCCTTGGCCTCGCTAAGATGAAATCTGAGAAGTGTTATCTTCCTTTGCATCTGCATCATCCATCATCATTCATCGTGGTAGCAAGTTGTGTTGCCAGGATCCTTGACACGGATATTGGTAAAACCCTGATGAATATGGAAATGCTCAAGTTCTTGAGAGCACGCACAAGCGCTACGTGTTATCATCGGCACTAACTGGGTTTGCTCTCAGTTTCCTCGGCAATGCTATGACCTATTCAAACAGTGAATTCACTCTCTATTGTTGGGTTCTTCCCCAGTTACCAGAATCATTCCCAGCATTTGCATTTTGTTCCTAGCTTGCACCGCCAATGTGTCATTCTACCATGGATCTCTTCCATTTCCGGTGATAAGCAAAATCATCCATTACGTTGTCTTCAACAAGGTAATCCACATCATCCAAGTCTGAGTATGCCATTCTACCGACCCCCTCCAAATGATCGCTCGAGAATTGCCTTAGGCTGGTTTAAAGAGTTTCAATGATCTCTGAATCAAAAGTAATTCTTTTTGCCACTTAAGGGGATATCTCTACGAGTCACCTTCCCTAAGGTGTGTCGTTGTGGTATCATGGCAACTCAACTCCTCGCTACGTTGACAACCGTTCACCACCTTCTTAGGTGTGGAATCGTTGTCCACCTAGTGAACCTTCGTCATCCGTTTCTTTCCACCCCTCTTGATGTGTATCTCGTGTCTCAACCCGAGAGATGGTCCTATGTCTCATTCCGTGAGTTGTTCGATCTTCGAGAAGATCGACCCTTCTAGAGTCTCCTTCTTCCCTCCATGTCATGTTGACAGGATTTCTCAGAGCAGGACTTCAAGACAATAATGGTGTTCAAATCAACGTTCATTTGAAGTGCACACTGGATCATGAAGATTATACTAGTTTGCGTTTTCCCTTCGTCTTACCCTACCCTTGAATCTCGGGTCGAGATTCTTGTTTAGTGGGGGTGAGTTGTCACATCCCTAGTTCTGGCATGTCCTATGCCTGCTTCCATCTGAGCATCATGTTCAAATTTTTGAAACCTGAACTGAGGAATTTTGGAAGCCTCAAAAACTTAAATAAAAGAAGGGCAAAAAACCCTAAAAATCTCATTCATTGCTCCAAAATGCTCTTCTTAAATGTTTGATAAATTTTGGTAAGGGTTCTGGTCCCAACCAAAATATTGAACATTTTTAAGGATTTATTTTTGGGACTTTGAATTTAAATCATTAGCTATTTGAATTTGAATTATATTCATATAACTAGAATATAATTTCAAATACCCCTGAAATATTTTATGAGCTTTTGGAAAAGTCCATATAGCAAAATAAAAATATTCAGAGGAGCTTTTGGCATTGTTTGAATTATTTTAAATTCAAAACAGTGGCAAAAGATTAAATAAAAATAAAACAAAACAGAAATAAAAGACAGAGGAGAGAAACCTTACCTGGACTTACCTCTGCAGCCCACCAGGCCCACCTGGCCAGCCCAGCCCA